>NC_041385.1:545523152-545537521 GCF_002162155.2 Triticum dicoccoides | reverse complement strand
GTGAGCGGTGGCGTTTCCTCTAGATGAACAAGACCCCGTGGTGTGGAGGGCTGGATGAACAGTAGACGGTGGAGGGGTGGCCGTGGAGGGGTGGTTGAACAGGACCCCGTGGTGTAGAGGGCTAGATGAACAGTAGACGGTGGAGGGCTGGATGAACAGTAGATGGTGGAGGGGTGGTTGAACAGTAGCCGGTAGAGTAGCGCGCGGTGGAGGCTGGATGAACAGGAGCCCGTGGAGGCTGGAGGAGGTCGACGGTAGCCCGTGGAGGCTGGAGGAGGTCGACGGTGGAGATGAACAGTATCTCGTGGAGTCCCGTTTTGCGGTACGCCACACCCCTCCCGATGAACAGGACCCTCGTTTCGACCATAGGAGGTCCGTTTCCTCCGTTTTGCGGTACGCCACACCCCTCCTGATCAACAGGACCCCCGTTTCGACTGTAGGAGGTCTGTTTCGTCCGTTTTGCGGTACGCCACACCCCTCCCGATCAACAGGACCCCCGTTTCGACCGTAGGAGGTCCGTTTCCTCCGTTTTGCGGTACGCCACACCCCTCCCGATCAACAGGACCTCGTTCCGAACGTAGGAGGCCCGTTTCCTCCGTTGTGGCGGTATGCTAGGCCTCGTTTCCATCGCCTGTTCCATCCAAGCCGGTTGGCTCCCACGCATTCCGTTGCCTCCCGATGAACACGACGCATTCCGTTGCCTCCCCATGAACATGACGCATTCCGTTGGCTCCCCATGAACATGACGACGGCGCTATTTCTCCATTCCGACCCAGCCATGTACATATGCGCGAGTAGGCGTTCGAGACCCTGCCCGTATGTACGTACGTGGCCGTATTTTCTTTCTTGCACCCTTGCCGCTGTACGTACGTGTACATGCTATGTGCGCGCCACTACATTGACACGTGCACGCCTCTACTACGACACGTGCGTGCCTCTACATCGACCAGTATGTACGTACACTTTCGCGACCAGAATGACAATGCTACGTACGCTTCGACCAGGTGGGTCCCGACTGTCAGGCACTTCCTTGCCTGCGAAGATGTAGCTGGTGGGTCCCAACAGTCGGGGGGGTGAATCGTTTTGTTTTTTTTGCCCGGACGCACTTCCTTGCGTGCGAAGATGTAGCTGGTGGGTCCCAACAGTCAGGGGGGAAATGTTTTTTTCGTGAAATATTGGTGGCCCGTCCGGTGGGTCCCTGCTGTCAGGTGGAGGAATAATTATTTTGCTGGTAATAAGGAGGCACTTCCTTGCGGCCGCCATGGACCCAGCTGTCAGCCTCTCCACGCATATTACTCTTCCGATGGAAGTCGGTCATTGACCACACTGACCACACCACGCCGAGAGCACCACAGCGGTGGACG
This sequence comes from Triticum dicoccoides, assembly GCF_002162155.2. Classification (NCBI taxonomy): domain Eukaryota; kingdom Viridiplantae; phylum Streptophyta; class Magnoliopsida; order Poales; family Poaceae; genus Triticum; species Triticum dicoccoides. Next base: position 545,536,157 of record NC_041385.1, on the reverse strand, counting down.
ACGGTGAGGCCTAGGAAGGGGATGACGCGGAGCCGGGTAAGACGCAGCAGTGGATGCCCACGCGAAGAGGAGTACGAGGGTGAGGCTGCCGTCGCCGTAGAATAATAGGGGGTGTGGGTGAGTAGAGGGATGGCCTGGACAGCGGTGGGAGTAGTCGAGGGCGGTGAGGCCTCTGCGGCATCACAGCCGGCCACGGGAGGCAGGAGCACGCGGGCACGACCGACGCTGCTTTGGGCGGCTGGAGCACGAAGACCAGAGGTTGAAGAAGCACTACGGCCGTTGGATGGACATCGTACGGTCACTGGATCTAGAGTCATTCATATTGACTAAGTTGACAAAGCCCTCCATCCTCGTAAACTTAGTAGGCCCACAAGTCAGCCCCCACCAAGGTGAGTCCCAGCTAGCAGGGGGAGTATTCATTTTTTGTGCGTAATAAGGAGGCATTTCCGGTGGGTCCGAGCTGACAGCGGGGGGAATGTTTTTTTCGCGAAATACAGAGACCCTTCCGATGGGTCCCAGCTATCAGGTGGAGGAATCATTATTTTGCGTGTAATAAGGAGGCATTTTCCTGTGTGGGCCCCTACTGTCAGCCTCTTCCGATGGCTGTTGTTTGTTGACCATGTTGACCTCGCTGCGCCGAGAGCACAAACACGGTGGACGAGGATAGGGCCCAGGAAGAGAACCACCCGGAGCCGGCGAAGCCACCGCAGCGGATGCCCACGCTGAGGGGAGAACGAGCGCTGACTGGTCGGCTGCGGGGTGAGCCTGACGTCGCCGGAAAATAACAGGATGTGTGGGTGGTTAGAGGGATGGCCTGGCGGCAGCACAACCAGCCACGGGAGGAGGGAGCAGGCAGTCCCGCCGGCGCTGGTTTGGGTGGCTGAAGCAGGAAGATCAGAGATTGAAGAAGCACGGCGGCCGTTGGATGGACATCCAACAGTCACTGCTGTGTGTTGACTAAGTTGACAAAGCCTGGCATACGCATCAAAAAAAAATTTAGGACAGCGTCATCGTCAACCTAGTAGGCCCAGAAGTCAGCCTCCAAATCTGTGGAAAACAACATACAAACCATTAGCCATTATTTTCAATAATTTACAGCCCATTTGCTAATTCTTAAGGATATTTGAAGCCCATATTCTTTTTATTAGCATTACAGAGCATATATTCTGGGCACTGCTAAAAAATTCAACGAAATTTTGCATATTTTGGTGGGGTCCGAACTCTTTTAATCACGAAATTTCGAGTCACGTTAAAAATAGTTTTCAAAAAATTATATCAAAATAAAATTCAAAAAACAATTGTCTGCAAAAAAATGAATGAAATTTAGAATCTTAACTAGCAAGATGCCCGTTCGTTGCACGGAACATGAAGATGCATTTGTATGAGTAGTTTATCTTGTGGGTGAAAAGATGATATTTTAATGTAATTGGCAGTTAGCTTTGGTTTTTATAAGAGTAGAGAGTAGAGAAATCCTGAAAAAATGATATTTTAATGCAATTGCCGGTTGGCTTTGGTTTAAAAATTTACAGCCCATTTCTTACAACTTATAGCCCGTTTTCTGGGGAAGCCCATTTCTTATCCCTCCTCGTCTTGAAAGATTTGCAGCCCAGCAGGGCTGAGGAAAGCAAGTAGGCCTCGGTTTTGGTATTCTCCAAAAAAAAAGAACTGGGCTAGCCAATTTTAGAAAGAAAAAAATATCAACTGGGCTCGTCATGTGCTTAATAAAAGCGTAAGCGTGGGCTAGACGGGCCACAGCCCCCATACAGCGCACAGTTGAGCTCCATCTCTGAAACTGAAAAACAACTGGGCGAGCTGCTGGGTCCCTGGTGTTATCCGCTCGTTGTGTAATTTTCTCGTTTATTGACTACATTGACAATGGCGTGGAACCTAGTTGTCAAACAATTAGGAGGAAGTATTGTTTTGGCTTGTAATAACGAGGCACCTGCTTGCGAAATGCAACGACCCTGGTGGGTCCCTACTGTCAGCCTCTCCATGTATAGTCATCTCCTGATTCCTCTTGGTTGTTGACCATGTTGACAACACCAGACGGCGGCGAGCACAACACGAGCTAAACAAGGCGGAGAACGAGGCAAGGCCTCGGACGGGAACGAACAATAGCCATGGAAGATGCGGCAGTGTAGTGGTAGGTGGAGGGGAGTACAAGGGCAATAACATGCAAGTCAAGCATACAAATGGTACAAAAATGCCAAGGATTAATTGTTCATCAAATTTTTAGACAAAACCCAGATTGAAAATGACAGTAACATCTAACCCAACCACTCTTTTTTGCAGTCACAAACAAATGGATCGGTCTGATCCATAAAATCAACATCCTGTGCAAAAAAATTATTTTAGGATGTCTACAACTTGTTGTAAATAGAAGCCGAGCACGTTTAGAAGCCCATTTGTCCACCTGGAACTTCTTTTTTTGCTGTTCAACATGTTCGTCCGTGAGAAATCTCTTGCTATAAAAATTAAGCCTCATGGACAATAGTAACCTCGCATTCAACAGGAAGAATGTGACAAAGCGTATGTTTGCCTGGTTGGATGCATATCGTCCCATCGTTATTGTCCTCAAACAAATGTCATGAGAACTAAGAAAATCCTTGTGCTTATTACGCCAACGATTGGTTATATGTTTTTCTCCATGTGGTTCTGCCTAAGTAGACATGAAGATTGAAAACAGTTAAGGTCTGAAAAAAGAGTACGTCGAAAGAACGACAACTGAATAGTTAATTCTAGTACAATATATACAGGCTTTCAATGTGGATGAAATCATCACCTCTTTGTAGAAATTCTCCAGAGATCGAAAGCATCGCAGCAAGCCAATAATTATGTCCAGATCAAAACTATACATTCTGATATATATGATCTTGACAGAATCCAGCAGCATTGATAGGCTATCAATGGACGAACTCTTCATTGAGCATATAACATAATATTAGTACCCAAAGTGTACTCCAAGATGATATAAAAATTATGCGCACAAATGAAAAATGCAGCATATGATTACAAATGTGTAGATGATAATATATGGTACCTGAAAAGGTGAGGATCCAAACACCAACTCCGTGTGATTATTAAACGGGTCATGAATTACACCCAAGGTCTCCAGTTTGGGCACAGAGTCGACGGTTATTTATGAAGGTGTATAACAATTATCAAGGAGCAACCTTTCAAGTGAAGGGGCATCTTCGATGATGAGCTGTTGTCCTTCAAAATAAATTCCAATGCTTTTAAGGTGAGGCGACTTTATTTGGAGACAACTGATACCGATTTCTATTCCCAAAACAATTAGCAAGCGCTCTAGGGCAGGGCAACTGGAGTGGATGGTGCTGTGCAGTGAGGCCTCCGACAGATAAAGCACCACAAGTGAAAGTTTTTTTAGAAGTGGGAGTCGAAGCATTTGTACCAGATCGTCTGGTAGATGGAACCGGGCGAAGGTGGCAGTGTGGAGAGAGCAGGAAAACTGTGAGATGGACAACGGTGGTGTGGGCACGAATTCTTGGTATGTTCGTGGTATGAAACTTTCGTGGTAATGGTAGAACTCAAACTGCTGGAGTCTTCCGAATTCAGGGATGTCAGCCAAGCGTCCACCTTGCCGGGTATGGACATCAGGTAGCTTGTCGAGATGCAGAGGCATTGAACGGGGCCCTGCTCGTGAGAAGAGACGATGGCTCTGATGAGATCAAATTCAGGAAGGACATATATCTGACGACAGTCGAGATTGAGGGGCGCGGTGCGCCATAGAGGGCACCGCCGAGTTGGGAGGACTTGTGTGCGGCAGCAATCCTTGGTGGGGAGAAGCGAGATGATCTCCTCAAGGATGACGTCCGGGAGATCGCTGATGCGGTCCACCGGAGATTCTACCGGTTCCTCAGATTTGGATGGGGGGTTTGCCGCTTCTCCCCGCGCTACCGAGTGTGGGATCTACAACCGGCATCACCGCTGGCGGGAGCCTCATCTCCTTGGCGCTGGGGCCAGCCGACTCCATTTTCCTTGTGGGCGTCGCGCCAAGCTCACAGGTTTGAGAAGAGTAGCCAGAGACGAGCCTAGTGGCAGTGCGAGTGGGGAAGAAGGAGGGCTGGGGATTTCTGTAGGAGTGGAAGAAGAGGAGCAGGCGTTTTCTGTACGAGTGAGGAAGAAGGTGAGCGGGGTTTTCTGGACGAGTGAGGAAGATTGGGGAGCGGGGGGGAATTGGGTGGGGAGACGGAAGCGAGAGAGCGAGCTGTTCGTGTTTATAAGGCCCGTTGCACTAACTACTCGCTTTTTCCCAAGAACCGCTCTCTTCTTTTGCGTTGCTGCATGACTGGCCATGCATGCAGGATGCATGTGCCTGCCGGCCACTGCATGCGCCTGGTTTGTTACTAGGCCTATTTAATAGGGTGGTTATGGAGTAAATTAAGGAGATTTATTTTCTCTGTGTGCATCCACCAAATTAGAGGATGCGGTACTGGATGCAGACAGTCACATTAAACTAACATTCAGAAGAACAAAAGTTCAGCATGTCTATGCATCTCAATGATTCACCATACTATAACCAATATATAAAATTGTGAGAAGGTGTGGAAATAAAGAAAATCGGTCGATGCTTCTCTGAGCAAAGGGCCTCCCTGCGCACGCATTAATTTCCTGGGCATGCTTGTTTCTTCTCAATGTTGCGAGCACTTTGAGCATGTTGGCAACTCCACAGCTAGCTAGCTGCCTCATCTTGCAATTGATGCTGACACATTTGCAGCAAACACATGAGGCAATAGAGATGACTCAACATGGGTCCATATTGTGCAGTTCCCCTGATATCATATTCATTGTCCTGAATCTGAAAAGATAGGAAAACAGTAGCTATAATTAAATGGTGTTGCAAAACAATAGCACATATCAATAGCTCGGCATGACAAAACACGATCATCTGGACGAAGGGGATACTGACCTGCCTGAGGAAGATTACATATAATTTCATAAGTCCATGGTTGATTTCCACCTTCGGCTGCATTGCTTGTTTGCTCCTCCACACATGATAGGATCGTTCCGGAATGCATTTAGCAAGTCAACGTACGAATAAGCTAATTTCATCTTGCGGTGGTCATTGTACCTAGTTACGAATGTAGGAATACCTGGAGCACCATGAGGTTAGCTGACAGCAGGTAGATGCAGCCATATAAATTTTGTGCGGTGTTACCAAAATTGAGGTTTGTATCACTTCCCGTTATGAGAATTCTTCTTGAAGTTGGTAGAATGTGACGGCTTGTTCTTTGCATCAAACTTGCCTTTCCCCTGAGATTTGTTCTTGTTGTTTTGGGGCTGGTTGGGCTGGAAGTTCTTCTCGTGTTCCATGTGGGCACTAGAAGCTCCCTGGGTGACCCGAGCACGTGTGTATTTTGCTCTCACCTTCTCCTCAAAATCAAGAGTGCTAATGAGATCCAAAACAGAAAACTCATGTCTCTTGTTTTTCAGAGAAGTAGCAAAATCGTTCAACGAAGGTGGAAGCTTGGAAATGATGGTCCCAGCAACAAATTTGTCCGGCAACACACACTTAAAGTGCTCAAGTTCCTTAGAGAGTGACTGTATCTCATGAGTCTGCTGAACAACAGAGCGCCCATCAGTCATCTTGTAGTCACAGAATTGCTCCATGACGTACAACTCATTGCCAGCGCCCGAGGGCCCAAACATGGCCTCGAGCGTAGCCCACATGTCTTTGCTGCTGTCAAACAACATATACGAATCCACAATGGAATCGTCAAGAACACTCAGCAGGGTGGCTTTGTAGAGGGTATCCATGTTCTGAAAAGCTTCCTACTATGTAGGATTAAAATCGCCCTCAGGCTTACCCTTAGTGGCGTCATAGTAGTACATGATCTGAAACCAATATACTGCTCTTGTGCGCCACCTTTTATATTGCACCCCCTTAAAAGTAGGCGGCTTCAAAAGCGCAGCAAAACCACTCGGAGTAAATTGCCTATGATCAGGTTTTTGGATTGGATTGTTGAATATATGAGAAATTTAGTATGAGATTTAATCCGAATCAGCAGTAAATAGATCATGACGACAATTGCAAACATCAAAGTAATGATGCAGACTAAACCAGGAGGACAGAATCACATACTGTACAGCGGGAACAGAACCGATGTGGTTGATGTTGTCACTCATGTCATTGATGAAGAGGTTACCGAGGTCGGGGAAGAAGCCTGTCATTGAGGAAGTCTTCGCTGGCAGTAGTCACAGGAGTGTCCTCCCCAAAAACTGATCGCCCCTCTCCCGTACATGATCACGAAAGGCGGGCTTCGGAGGACTGTTGTCCCTTCTCGCGGTGCACACCAGAAGGAGGGATGGAGAAGAATTGCGTGGAGGCGCTAAGATATGGAACGGTGCGAAACCATATGATACAGCGGCGGCTAGGGTAGAGCATGTCAGGTCGGAGTATAATAGTAGGCCTTTGGCCCCCAAACCCCACGTCCAAGTCAATAATAGCTCAAAAAAAGTCAATAATAGCCCCACCAAGGTTTGTCTCAAAAAAGCGGAGTAATTAATGCGTCTATTATTCCTTTAGTATAAATACAATATCATTAATAATGGCCCCACCTTTTGTCTCACAAAGTAGAGTATGTTGGAGTACAACCGGCTACACGTTTACAATCCGCTTCTCTTCTCTCTCCTCTTCTCTCTCCTTCAACTAATCACAAATACTATATTTAAATCCTTATAGCCTGCTTATGTCGTCTAATTATAGTACTTGCTCTAAAAGTTACTATCCACTGTGTAGTCTGAAATGTCGGGCGCACAGCGGGCGGTGCCCTCGGTCGGCATGCCGCTTCAATGGCGGAAGCAATGGGAGGTCGTGTTGCCCTGACTTTCCATCAATGTGGAGCGGCGGGCTCACCTGGCGCCGGGCGGGAAGCGCGCGGGGGAGGGGGGAGGGGTTTTTGTTGGGCCAAGAAGGTGAGAAGCCAACTTGGGATCGGTCCGGACGGGGAAATATCATGTGCTCCCATACTCTGCATATGACACTAGTCTATGTTACTACACCCTCCTTTCTGGTTTATAGAGATGTTTAGAGTAACATAGTAATATGTTACAGTACAAGTTACTCCCCACTATGACCAGCCTTGGCCTCTCCCAGTGATCCACCATGTATAGCTGCTAAGCCTGCCACGTAGGCATAAAATATGATGTGGCACCAATACACTAAGCACCTATGCATTGAACACTTGAGTTACTAAGCCATTTAATGCACTTAGCACCTCATCTAAAGAGCATTAATAGTATAGCCAGCTGCTGGCTATAAGCCTACAACCCATCTTATAGTCAACATGTACAAAGTGCCTAGGAGCACGTGCTAGAGCTGGCTCTTCACGAAGAGCCCGCTTACCTTCTCTCTCCTCTTCGCTTTCCTCCAACTAAGGCTGGTCTTAATGGTAGTATCATAGCTAGTATCATGCATGCCAACTAGGCAATTTTGACGAGGTGTCATAGCATTAAATGAAGAAAGAAAGAGTGGAGTATCATATCATGATACCGTATCATAATAATTGCTATGCTACTTTGTGTCATGCATGACAATAAATAGAGTACTACATGATACTACTATATGATACTATGCATTACGGAGGTAGTATCATACACTAGTATCATATGCATGATACTAGTATATGATGCTCCCCATTACAACCAGCCTAAGCAGAAATATACTACTGTTTATTCCTTATAGCCCGCTGACTCAGCTCTATTGTACTTGCTCTAAGCACATCTAAGCACTTGCTAGCACCCCCTTGACCGTGGACCTTGACGGTGTACGTCACCTTGTGTCTCATAATTTTCCTCGTCATCATCTGAGTCCTAGAAGATATCACCCACATCATCATTAGCATGCGGCCGCCTTGATAGACAACGTGCGCAGAAGGAGTAGAGGCGACTCGGGACGCACCACCACCATGTCGTGGGCACTCCGTATGTGCTCGTGTGCGTGCAGCGTGCGTGTTTTTCCATCGGTGCTAGCTCTAAGGCCGAGGCTGCGGTCGTCTTCGTCTCCGACTAGTAGTTGAGCAACGACGGCAAAGAGGTGCTGCAAGAGATGCGTATGCACCGTTGCATGCGAGCTTCGCCATAGCACGACGAACCGGACGTCGCCGCAGATGGCGCACGCCTCCATGCAGCCGAGTGTGTGCGCATGCATGTGTTATTCACGTGCATTCTGCGGCCGAGCGTGTGTGCATGCACGTCTTGTGTACGTGCATTGTGTGCTCCATGCTGTGCGCGTCCGTGCATGAGTTGGATCGGATGGAGTTAGTGCGTTGGCTTGTGTACATATTTTAGAGTGTAGATTCACTCATTTTGTTTCGTATGTAGTCCCTTATTGAAATATCTAAAAAGACCTATATTTGGGAACAGAGGGAGTATAAAACATCTTCAACTTAGCATCCTGATGTACTGTTTCTAGTGGTTAGCGAAAAGTTCATGTTCTTTTAGTTGTTTATAGGTGGGCAGGCGGCAAAAAACAGGGGAAAACATGCAAGGTTCCTTGCAGATGCTCCACCGCGAGGTTCCTTGCTCCTCCTTGGTCATCGGGAATCTATGCTCTTCACCTCTTTTCTTTTACGTGAGCTTTGTTCATCCTTTTCCCAACACGCGAGACATCTAGCATCAAGGTGCACGTGTCATGCAAGAAAATGGAGATAATCAGATAAGCAGTGCGTAAGTGAGTCATGCGGGGGGCGGGGGAGCGGGGGGAAACCCTTTTCCGTAAGTGAGTCGTGCACTTCGATGGCACCTACGCAATATTTTTTCTCCTCGATGGCACGTGAATAGTGCATGTACTCAACGACGGAGCACGGGATGGTAGCAATGACATGGTCAACCCTTTTTTGGAGAGAGTACGTACTACTAGTAAATAACTTTGATGTGTCCCATCAACTCGCAGAACGATGAGAAGCTTGATTACGCCTTCTCCCTCGCCAATGCGTGCGCGGTGGCTCGCAGCACGAGGAGAAACTTTTGCTAACAAGCGGTGGACGTGCATCAGTTCATTTGGTGTCAGATTGCCAGAAGCACTACTGTAGAACCATCGACTTCCGGAAGAGGCGAAGAGCCAAGCGCAAGGTCACCTACTAACCTTAGGCTAGGCGTAGTGGGAGTAACATAAGTAGAGGTACCTCATTTTTTTATGCTAGAAACAACCACACACGAATATCAAGGTGCTGGTTACGTAGAACAAATTTCCTGCAGTATGTGCTCAGCCCTCCTCTATCTCTCTTCTCAGCCAGCCAGCGGACGTGCGGAGCCCATCGTCTGTTTGCTCACATGCGGCCCCACATGTCAGTGAAAACACAAGAGGACCCACTGAACCTGCACATCCTTCACCTCGACGTGCTGGTGATGAAAAACAAATCAAAGAAAGATCTTCGGTGGCCGCTTTTGGAGTTACTCAAGAGTAGTAAGATTCTATTTACAGTTTAACCCAAGATGCACATCTCGTGGCTTCAACTACCACTCTATTTTCTTTCATGACACAACCTGGATGCTGGATGTCCCACGTGTTAGCAAAAGGAGGAAGAACCCGACCAAATCTTTGGTTGTGCTCTCGGATTAGACTAGTTGTGCTAACTTAAAAATTTTATTGTGTACTCCCTCCGTTCCAAAATACTTGACTTCCATTTGTCCAAAAATGGATGTACCTATATACTAAAACATGTCTAGATACATATATATTTTGACAAATAGAAGGCATGTATTGTGCAACGGAGGGAGTAGAATGGATGCAAGTTTTTGTATTGGGAAGAAGAGTACATCCATATATTGATAGAGCGCAATTTAGTAGATGTTCTATCACTTTTAGCTAGCACAGAGGCTATATATGAGATTAGTGCACTTGTTGATACTCCTACTTGGTATGCGTGTTGCTGCTTAGACGTAGAGAAAAACGGACCGGAGGGAGTACTAGAATAGAGGCTAGACATGAGACTAGATGCGAGGAAGCAACGTCTACTTCTTTACACTCGAAGAAGAAAGAAGCACGCAAGATCGAGCCTCCGCAGATCAACAATGAATGCATCGAGAAGGCACTAATCCAACTTACAGGAGTAGTAAAATGTATTCTTGTCGTTCTTGTTTTCTTTGGTCTTGCTTTTCTAGTCAAAATTATCGTTGGAGTTCGTGCAAAACGGAGGTCCGTTTTGGGTCGTGCGTTGCACTTGGCCTTACAAGTGGGACCGCAGTTAAGGAAATCGACTATCGGCAAACCCCCACCTCGCCCGCCGCGTGATGGCTGAGTTAGAGAAACGATGAGGTTGAAGAGATTGCTCTAGCACAGACTCCAAGAAATATGGTGTCAGATGGAAGTCATGCTGGTGGCGTGTGCCGTACTCCTGGACGTGAATGCTTGTTCTGGCCCATGCCACCCTACTACTCCCACTACTTACTCTATAGTACTACTAGTATCTAGGATTCGAGGTGCTGGTTACGTAGTACAATATGGCTATAGTAAAAACACCCGCACAACGCTCGAAGCATGTGAAGCTAGTACAAATAGTGTACTACTATTGTTGATGGCCTCATCCGATAACCTGTTGCAATGCACGTACAATTATGTATTGGAAAATATTTTTTTGCCTCTTCGCACCACTCACTCACATAAGCGACTCAAAAGCCATTCATAAATTTAGTAAGTTTATCACATGCATATCATTTTATTACATACAATAGGTCATCAACCCACATCGACAACGAGGATACATTATAAATACTAAAGTTTTCACCACACAACAAATAACAAGCAATGAAATGAACTTCAACTCAACCATTCCTCGGTGTTGGAAACGCTTGCTTTGAACCACAAGTGATTCTCTGGGACGAGCCATCCATTGTCGATCTGGAGACCAATGCAGGACTGATCATCCAGGCTGAAGCGGCCTACTATATCAGTACCAGGGTAGGGAACCACCCAAATGTCTAAGGTATAGACACAGTTGCTTCTCATAAATGGTAGTAACGTTGTGTCAACAGCAGTTGGATCGCCTTTCACCATCATTGGATAGTTTTGTCCAAGGAAGAGCGAGTTTTCTCCAAGACTATCAATTCTGTACCAGGGAGAAGGAGTTGGTGCTAGCACACTAGTATCCATCCAGAATACCATGCAACGGGTGTTGGAATAGGTCCGGAGAGTGCGACCATGGGAGACTACACCTGCTTCCTTAGCAATAACATCATCAGTGGGCTGTATACACACGAGAAGAGGTGATCCATCAGAATTAGTTGCCAGGCGCCAAATAGTATATGGGCGCTGCTCGTCCTCATGCTCGTGACCATCACCATCATCATCTCCCCCTTGGTTATAAAAATCTTCAAGTATAGGTGGTGGAATGTTCGCAGGACCTTGGAAACACAAGAAGAAGGTTAATTAGTAAAGGGAAACTTGCTAACCCGCATGCATGTGGATGAAACAATTATAATTACGATGGAAGACAAATGTACCGAAACAATGACTCCATGCAAAAACAGTGCCACGAGTGGTGGCAGCAAACACAAGGCCCTCGTATTCAATTGCATCACAGTACTCATCTGTGTACAGAAACTAATTTTTGAGCAATATCCATCGAGTCAAACCAGCAAGGACAGCAACAAGCTTGTCGAAGATAGCAACAACTTCATAGTTGCTGTAATTCCAAGAGCGGTTGGGAACTCGAGAAATTGCTATCTTTTGTAGAAGACAGTCACCATGATTGTATTTGAACGTGCATACAATACCGGTGTGCTCAACTTCTGGGCAGTCTGCTGAGATTTTTGGAAGTGGAACCCGGTCACGAGTGTACACATTCACAAGTTCCCACTCGCAGTTGGACCCAATGGTAAACAACCCAATCTCCATTTGCGCCTGCCCAAGCCTTGCCCTCAAGCGATGGCATCTTAACATACATATCATTATCAAGCGACATCAACTTGCACAGGGCGAGGCCTCCTCGTGACGGCGCCAGTCATCAGGGTCACGGCGAAGAAGATAGGGGAGATCAAACCGCTCCTCACTACTAGGAAAAGGCCTACTAATGGCGCACCAGTTTTGCCTACTAATGGCGCACTACCGGTGCGCCATTAGTAGCACGCCACTAGTATTTTTTACTAATGGCGCACCACTAGTGCACCATTAGTATCTGGTATACTAATGGCGCACCACGCAGTGCGCCATTAGTATAGCCCACGGTGCGCCATTAGTATCTGGTATACTAATGGCGCACCACATAGAAGTGTGCCATTAGTAACATATTTTTTTCAGAAATTTTTTTCAAAATTTTATTTCAAATTTTTTTTAAAATTTTTTCCAATTTTTTTCGTTTTTTTTCTTAATCTCAGGTCACTATGGCTTAATCTTGGGTCAATATGCTTAAACTCAGGTCAAATCGCACTCACACTACTCCATCCCAAGCACGCTTAACTTCAGAGTTCTATCCAACCCCAGCAACAGCTCACTTCACAGGCACTTGTTGATATATCTAGCATATCAATCCTATTATACCTTGTTGATGTCTAGGACTTTGTTCATGTTCATGACTATGATGAAATTTTGAAAAATATTTCAAACTTCCCGGTCATATTACGTATCATTTTTTGAAAAACAATTCAAAAAAAATTCAAAACCAATTTTTTTTCTATTACTAGTGGCGCACCACATCCATGGTGCACCATTACTAGATCTTGAAAGCCCCGTAACTTTTTTTCTGTTAGGTTTTTGGAGATTTTGAAAATGTTTAACGGGGTTCCCCCCGGTTAAATTTGGATGTAACTTTTCGAGTAGATGATTTTTCATATAAAAAACTTTTTCATCCGAGTTCGTATGCAAAAGTTATGCCCATTTTACAAATTTCCAGAGAGATTTTGCAAATAAAGTCGAAATTCATATTTGTAAATTTTCCCAACAAGTAGACCACATATCACATGGGAAACTTATTTTCTTTTATTTTTTTGACATTTTTATCATTTTCTTTTATTTTTTTAAAAAACTGAAAAGGCGGTCCACACCGG
>NC_041385.1:545519834-545522887 GCF_002162155.2 Triticum dicoccoides | reverse complement strand
ATAATATTTTTTTTGAAAAAAACTTAGTAATGGCGCACCTTTGGACAGTGCGCCATTACTAGTTAAAACTTGTAATGGCGCACTGTCCACAGGTGCGCCATTACTAACAATTTTTTTTTCAAAACTACTAATGGCGCACGGTGGGTGTGGTGCGCCATTACTATGTCAACTAGTAATGGCGCACCACTCCCACGGTGCGCCATTAGTAGTTTTGAATTTTTTTTACTAATGGCGCACCGTGGGATGTGGTGCGCCATTAGTATTTGCACACTAATGAAGCACCAACACATGGTGCGGCATTAGTATTTAGTAATGGCGCACCACATGTACAATGCGCCATTAGTGTCCATCCCATCTATAGCCCTTTTCCTAGTAGTGCCTTGACTCTTGGGTTCCTTGTAATGATGTTATTAGTTGAGTCAAGAATGGGCTTGAACGAACCTGCCATGCTAGCCGAGGTGATGACGTCGCACCGATCAATGAGTTCCTCCACCACGTCATCTTTCAGATCGGGGCAAGAATAACGGGGTCGTTTCCGTCCTGTTCCCTCCATGGAGCAGACGATCGAACAATGGTAGAAGAAAGGGTGAAAGGCTAAAGGAAAATGGAGGAGGGGGAGGAAGATCGTGCGACAACAGTTCCAAATCGAGAGGGAAAGGCGAAGAGTCAGTGGACGGTTGCCAGTTTGCAATGGTTCACGAAGGGGCGCCCCGGCCTACACGTCGGTTCGGAAATACTCCTACTACTCGCTGTCGTCTCACTGATATATTGGAACGGGACCACATGTCAATGAAACATGGTGTGTAATTTCTCGTGCAAAATGCGATCTGGCCGCGTTGGCCCGAGGTGTCACATTAGTTTTTTTTAAAGTTTGCCGCATTAGTTATCGACCTTTATTTTTTTTAACATGCAATCTGAATGGATAGCTCCTGTGGTCATCACACGTGAGCGGATATAGTGATGGTTGATTCACCCGAGCAACTTATTACTGTCGGAATATGGGAGTACCAGTGGATTCAAGGAACAGAGAAATGATGGTTGCTTCGTCCGAGCAACTTACTATGGCGAAGGTGGGGCTCTGTGATTTGACTGCTCACTAGTCATTACTACTGCGGTGCAACGACCGGGGTGAATCTTTCCCTGAAGTTGTGTTGTGAACTCAATATTGCTGCATGGCAGGTGGAGCCGGATGAAGGATGTCCAACATGTCGGTGAAACGAAGTTGAATTGTTTCTGGCATTGCTATCAATCCTTCAGGATTTGTTTATATGTACGCATAATTTTGATGAAATTGTACTGTGATGCTATGAAGGTTTCAACTATGGTCCCCACAGGAAAAAAAGGTTTCAACTTAGGATTCATGTGTCTTGCCTCGAGATTATCTCATTACAACATTCCATCAAATACAAATGAAACTACCATGGCTAATGCATCTCAATGGTTCGCAGATCAGCGCCAATATTCACATCACAATTGAAGACAAAGTTGTGAGAAGGTGTACAAATAAAGAAAAAAATATAATTGATCGATGATGTTCGTAGGCATGGCTCCATTTCCTTGGCACAGTGTTCATTGCTTGGCAGATAGTTTCACCCAGCACTGTAGCCAAAAAAGAGGTCTATGAAGGACACCACAATCCGATCATTTTGTGCAGCTCCACTAAAATCGGGCGGACCATCCCTGTTTGCAAAGATATCCAGTCAATGCGATTACAATAATAGTGGAACTAGATGATGAAACATAACACAGATAAATAGAAGCCTATCACCTCTACGATCTCTCTTTAGGACTAACTTCTTGTTGGAGAAGATTAGGCACGGAGTTGGATGAGGAGGATAGAAAAACCAATCTCCCTTTCCGCAATCCCACAGAAATGTAAAAACGTTGCCTGTGAGACATTTTGGCGGAACTGTAAAAAACACTCTTCAGAAAAGTGATTTGTGCAGTTCACCAGAAGGTCGCAATAGCAACGAGGTGAAAATGGATAGCCCTGTTTGCAGAAGGAGGTCGAAAGGAAACAATTACTGCCCAATAACACGAGTTGAAGACACATACACCAACAAAAAAGAAGCATGTTCCATGTAAAAAGGGAAAGATGGCACATGGTGGTTTATCAAAAATGGTTTGAGGACGAGATTGCAAGATGGAAAGTACGTCGGCCGAGATAATATTTAAAGAAACAACTAAAGAAGATCCACATGCAGCAACGTGGGAAGATGGGCAGTGGAGCATGGACGGAGGAAGCTGTACCTGAGGGTCGTCGGGATGTTACTAGGAGGGCGCTGGCGGCCGGGATCTGCCCATACTACGGCAGAGAGCAAGTGGCGAAGGCCCTACCATGCCGGAGCTTGGTCAGAGAGAATGGCGGGTAGCGTAGATCAGGACGAGCTGCCTCAACACCGTCGAACAGAGAGACGATGCACATCCTCCCTTTCCGCCGGCGGACGGGATGCGGCCGGATCACTGACCAATGCTGAGAGAGAGGCCACGGAGGCCTTGTGTGAGATTGTGTGACGAGACTCACGAGAGACAAACCCATTTGTCCATTTTCCCCATGGTAATCGTTTTATATTCTAGGCGTGGTACCCGACCCTCCTTCGAGTAAACAACCGCTACACGCGTCAAATTATCACGTGGGCTGCCTTTTCATACAGAAACGAACTCCACCGTGTACCCGCGTGGGTGTGGCCGGGAACGAGACGTGAGTACGTGCGTCCTGCGTGCACTTCTTCTTTAGGTGCAGGTATGTATGTGGGTGGGTGTGAGAGAGATAGTTTGTGCGAAACAGAGGCAATGTGTTGATGATATCTCAATCAGAAAAACGTAACATATGCAATGTGTGTGAAACAGAGTCATGGACGTGAGATATCGATAGAATTGAAAACAGGGATGAAGTGTGTGGCTGCACGATCGATAAAGAGTGCCATCGAATTTGTGTTTGCCCATGTCAAAGATACAGGGCGGCTGGCCTACTGGAATTTGAGAGGGCAGAGGTGCAGTTTTTCTCCGTGGCATGGATACCTACCTATACGTTCGACTATCGGTGTGTGTGT
>NC_041385.1:545516770-545519514 GCF_002162155.2 Triticum dicoccoides | reverse complement strand
TATGTGTGGGGAAGGAGAGAGACCTAGCTATGTTTTGAGGGAGATTGATCGACATCCATGGATATGTGTAGCAGAGGAATAAGGTTGGGAAAAAGACAAAGGTAGAGCGTCAGAGGGTTGGTGGTGGAGTGGCGTCTCACAAATGGTGGGAGAGGCCTGCTAGACAAACAGAGGGTATGAGTGCAATATCAATAAGAGAGGGCGGGGGATGTGTGTCTGTCTATGCACGTGCGTGTGAGAGACGGGTCCGGAGGTATTCAAGGATGATGAGGGGAGAAGATATGGTTGTGGTAAGCATGCGTAACTACATATTAAGATCAACCGTCGTGTGTCCGAGAAAAGGAGAGACATAACTAGTGAGGTAAGTGTATCGGTGCTTGGTGAAAACGAATTATAGTCGACCTGGCTATATGTAGGGAGATCAGTTCATATACACGCCTGCATGTGTTAGAAGCAAATAAGGTCCGGAGAGGCAGACAGGGGGAGAGGGTGTGGCTAGGAGGTGGTGCGAGAGGCCTACCATGTTGAGGGGGGAGGAGTGTGCGAGCATGTGATTAATGAAAATAGGGGCGGGAGTGTGCACCTGCGTGGAATCGTATTGGACATATGGGGGCATGGACGGCGAGAAGAGAAGAGGGGAAGTATATATGTGTTTGTTGTAGGCACACTTGGCTAGAGAGGTATATCGACCGGTGTGTGCCAGAAAGAAGGAGCCGGGGGCCTACACACACCGCTGGTGGACGACCTAAAGAGAAATAATGAACGTGCGTGCTGGAGGGGACACTAAGGGTGTGTGAGGGGGGCGGGCGTGTGCATGTACGATAGAAAGTTAGCGCTAGCTAGCTACAAATAGAAGAGGATCGTGAAGGTGTAAAAGACGAACAAAGATCATAATTCATTATAAAAAGGTGGATACAGATACTTGAAGAAGATATCATAATGTAGAACATTGATTATAATTTGGGCTAATGTGTGGCTTTTGCAACTCAGGTCTAAATACTTGTCATAATGTAGGGGGCGGGGCACTATACTTTGTGTGATAAACACGGTGTACGTATGGAACATGGTTTAGATTATGAATATATAGTTAGTACATCAAATGTACTATTATTTGGAATCAACATCAAGTGTATTCAAAAAATAGAATTCGAGTTCATGTAGTACACATAGTTCATATTTATCTCTATAGTAATCATGTGGTGTGTTATTAAGGTAATACACGAATAATGGTTGAAGTTGGCAACAATCATGATTGTAGATTCTTATTGAAATAGAGAAACGAATTCAAATTTAGTTCGAATTGCAGCGGTAGTATAGACATTTGGAATGCACTAAAATGTTGGTATGAGTAGGTTACATGCATTATACAGCAAGCGAAAAAAATTAATCGGACATAACATGGATTCATACTCCCTCCATCCATCTATATAGGGCGTAATGAGATTTTTAAGACCGCCTTTGACTATTGACAAGATTAATAGTACATTACATGCACAATATGAAAATTATATCATTGAAAGAACCTTTCACAGACGAAGTTAACGGTGTGCTTTGTGTAAGGTGCATGTCATATATCATTGCTCTAATATTTGGTCAAAGTTAGCATCGAAAAACGCATTAGGCCCTATATAGATGGAAGGAGGGAGTAGCTTTGAATAGCATTTGTATAGTAAAACGGGGCAAGACTCTCTCTTTGTGTGGTGTGAATAGTTTTATTTTTTTTGTTTTCTTTTTGGTTGAGGGAAGTGCGAATTGATTTGGTACGTACAAGTACAATATTACTACATGTTAGGCTTGTCCCTAAAATTCAACCCGCGTCTTGTTATATCCCGAAAATTCAGATATCGTGCTCCCAAAACTGGCGCCTTCACAACCCACGCCTTGCTATCCCGAAATTACAACGCGCGCGAAAACTCCCTCCAGCTGCCAAATCCCGACACGCGAAATCCCCCTTCTAACCCTGAGCCAAAAGGGCCGCTAGTTCAAATCGGTGGGGGTTACTTTTGTAACACACCCTACATTTTGGACAAGCGCGTCCCTAAATCATGCTTCACCCCCTCCCATCGCCCCCTTTTCGCCATTCGAAATCCCAGGCCGCCATAACCTCTCCGCTCCAGCCGCGAAACCCCACCCTCCTCCGTCCGCCATGTCACTGCTGCCCAGCCGGAGCCTCTTCCCCGACGACGTCGTCCACTGCAACAACTCGATGTCCCTCATCCACCTCCTCGGATGAGGATCCGTCATCCATCTCGCCGTCTAGCCGGTTCAGCCGCCCCGTCCTCCACCTCCAAGGAGCTGCTCCGACGATCGCCTCGTCTATCACGGCTGCTCCATCCCCACAGCGCCGCCTTAACCTGCTCCACCGGAACCACAGCATCCTCACCGACTCCTCGGACGAAGCTGAGGCCTACTCGACGCCACCAAAGAGGTTGTACACTCATCGCATCGCACCTTCTCCTTAACTCGACCTCCCGGTGCCGACGGTGCTCCATCCCGCACCCTCATGGAGCGGCTACCTTGAAGCCGGCGCCGTGGGCGACATCTCCATGGCGGCTCTCCCCCAGTGCGAGGCCCCTTCGGCGGCGGCGGCCATACCAACCGGATCTGCTGCTGCTGCTCCGGCTCTCGCTCGCTCGCGCTGGTGCTGCTGCTCCGGCTCTCGCTCGACCGCTCGCTCGCCCAGCTGTTGCTACTGCTCTCCCCCTCGCTCGTGCTACTGCTCTGCTCTGATTAAGCCACACTTT
>NC_041385.1:545365002-545516385 GCF_002162155.2 Triticum dicoccoides | reverse complement strand
GCCGGAGAGGTATCCTACTATCTATCTTAGGGTTCAGGGCGGGGGGCGGGGGGCCTAGAGGGCTGGCCAGGGCGGCGGTGGTGAGTTGTTTCGGGGCAGCGAGGCGGCGCTGGGGCCGGCGGTTCGGCCGGTGGTGGCTGGCGGCTCAGGGGGGTGCAGGTTGAAGATGAACTGCAGGCCCTCCCTAAACTACATGTCAAGTGCCTCTCTGCTACAATTGCATTCAGTTTCGACAGTAGCATTCATATTCCACAGTAAATTTCAGTTTCGACAGTTAAGTTCAGAGTCAACAGTTTTTACCTCATCTGTTGTAGTCAGGTGGTTTTTGGTGATGTTAATTTTACATCCATTTTACATCGTCTATTGGAGATGCTATTAGAATCCCACTTGAGATTGACGATGTATGTCTTGTGGTGCTTCAGCCTTGATGTCTTACGGCTCACCGGAGCTACTCCAACGACAGAATGATCCATCACAACAGAGCAGTGCCCTGGGCGCCGTCTACAGATTCCTCAGATCTTCCTCCACACCTCCGATAGCCACCTCTGCCTCAACTTCTTCAGTGACCAACCCAATGATGCTGATGTCGACACGGCTACAGCAAAGAGGTTGTACACTTGTTGCATCACTTATTACTATACATTCACGTCGACCCATTAGGGCTATTTTGGTTCAAGGAAAAAGCATAGCAATAGGGAATTTTCCAATAGCACTCTACTATTCAATTATTCATGCATTTTGTTGAAAGGAATGAAGCAAAACATCCACTTGGACCTACTTTTCAAAATCCTATGCATGAAAACAAGACCAAGTGCATTAGTGCCAGAATAACATTCTAACTGTACATGCTTTCATATGGTTTCTCTTTATTTTGGCCATGTTTCTTTGCATTCCTATGCTCTTCCAATTCCTGTAAACCAAACACCGAAGTTGACAGAAATCCTATGTTTACAAATGCTCTGTTTACCATGTGCATTTTCCTATCCTATTCCGGTGTTTTCCCTATCCCTGCGTTTTAAGAATCATGCAAGCCAAATGAGCCCTTACAGAATTACTTCAGTTACATGTACGCGTCGAAGGGAACTTTGTGTGGTTTGTCCTGCTCCTTCCGCGATGTCGTCCACCTCACCTGAGCTGCTCCGTCGACACAAGCATCCACCAAACCAGACATCACGACTCCTGACTATCTTTCCCCGCCTCAGATCTCCTTCCCTGCCGCCGGCACCCACCCCAACGGCATCACCATCATCGACTCAGCAGATGAACCTGAGGAGTACACGGGTCCACAAGAGAGGTCACACTCTTTTGTTACTGCTTATGTTATGCATTGCTTAAACTTACCTGCTACTTTATCGTCCTGTTCAGCTCTTGGACTCCCAACTCAGGTCCAAATTAATGTTCAAACTTGAGTTCTAAATTAGTTGCGGGGCACATATCGAGGCTACAATGAATAGTATGTCTGTCTAATATCTGGTTCACCTAGGGTATGCCTATGTTGTTCATCTTGGGTGGGAAACAAATAGTAAAGCAATCATCATCTATATTTTTATTAATTTAAAGCAATCATCAGCCTGCTATCATTATTTTTGGATCCATCCACTGGTTGTTACCATCACTCTAAATTTCTGCATGCTCTCCTTACATAATCTCACCATATTTTTTCGTATGCATGTCAGATATTGTACACAGTCATGCTGAACATGTAGAGAAAAACAGAAGAGTTTTACATGGCAATACAATGTCATGCAGACATCGCTCCATGGTGGGTTCAATGGCAAACCCTCCCCCCTCGTTGTGGGGCACATATCGAGGCTCCAAGGTGTTTGCTCTACCTTGGCATGATGATGTTAGTCATATCATGCATATATTGCCTTGCAGTGCCTACTTTTGACAGCATATATGTCATCTGCTTAGTTTAGACATGTTCTGTAATGCCACCTGTTTAGTTTCTATATCATATATGGGAATTATGCAGTCTCATGTCTTTTAGCCAGCCATAATATATGTGAAATGTGCAATGCCATCCTGTTTAACCAGGCATCATATATTTGAATGGTAACTTGCCCATCCTTTTCTTCATTACATTTCCATTTGTCGACAATGTTTGTAAATTAAACTACTCTTCCCGTGAATCAACCATTTGGGTGGGAGATGGAAAAATTTGGAGTGAAAACAAGGCCTTCAGAGCAGACAGTGCTACCTGTCGAAGCAGATCTCTTGTTGGGTCCCGATAGCTCCTGAGAGATGGATTTAGAGACAGATGACCAGTCCTATTCCCCTACTGAGGTGTATGCTCTAACTTGGCACGGTTATACTGCTCATATCATGCATACAGTGTCTTGCATTGCATAGTTTAGACATCATATACACAATATTCAACACCATGTTCTTAGTTCAGACATCATATCGAATGCCCTCTGTTTAGCATATAAATCACATATGTGAATTAAATGATGCGATCCTGATTACTTAGATAACATGTAGGTGAATTATGTCATGCGGTCCTGTTTAGTTATTCATCATATCTTTGAATTATGTTATGCTATGCTATCCAGTTTAGATAGACATCATATATGTGAAATTATGTCATGCTATCCGTTTTAGTTAAACAATATACATGTCAACTATTTCATGCCCTCTTTTTTCCACACTATCTATGGCATCTGTCTCTCATACAATGTCTGTACATTCAACTATGTTTCCTGTTTATCAGCCATTTGAATTGGAGCGGGTGATGCCAGTATCTTGCGGAATAAAAACACGGTCTTCAAATAGAACAGTGCTACCTCTTGGTGGAGATAGCACCCCGGTTGTACATGCACAAGAACCAGCCCTACCACACATAACCCAAACTCTCGTAGATTGTACCCCTACTGCGATGGACAGAGAACCAGCTTCACCCAATCTAACCCCAACCCCAGCCGATAGTAACCCAGTTCCTGTTGACACAACACCATCTCCAACACAGAGCTCCCAAACAAGAGCAGTTAGTAAGGCAGCTCCAGTGCCCAAAGGGCCAGTACTATCATGGCGAACCCCAACTTCACCAGTTAGTACGCCTATTCCTGTGGAGGAAGCACAACCAGCCAGTCGTAGTTTAGCATCCATCGCATTTGATGTTGTTAAATCGTATGTGCATATCTTCCCATCTTGGAAATATTATACTGAAGATGAAGGAAAATACCAGTTGCAGGTGTTTGTCCAGGAGTTATGTGTAAGTAATGTTATTCATGGCAATTACTTTGCTTCGTCCCATACATCCTACCTCCATGATGGTTATAATACAGCAAATTTTCCTATTTTTCTCTATAGAGAAGGACCGATTTGGAAACTCAGGATGAGGTAACTTGTGCTAATACCTCTGCTATCTTCAAGAATGCTTGGTGGCAGTATCGGAATTACCTGAAGAAAACGTACTTCACCGGCAAAGAAACTCATCAAATTCCCTTACGTTCTCCCGAGACACATTTACTGGACGATGACTGGGAACGCCTTGTTCTGTACTGGTCCCGAACCAAGAATGTGGTAAGGTCTATGAGCTCATTTTCTATTTTTAAGTATTATATTCTTGCGGCTTACTGTACCCTGTTCATGTAGAACAAGTGCCTAATCCTGAAGAACAACTGTTCTAATTTAAGATTCCATTGCTATCATAGTTCAAAAAAGCGCTAGGCGTTAATTGTGCGTTTTGCCACCGCCTTGCACTTTACTGACCAAAGCGCATGCTTATGCGCAGTTATGCACAGATTAAGCGTAGTTATGCGCAATGCGTTTTGCCAACGCCTAAAGCCTAGGCGCGCTTAAGCGCTCGCTTAGGCGCACCTTTTTTAACTATGATTGCTTTGCTCTTGTATCACTGTATTTACTGATACAAACTTATTTTTAAATTGAAGGATCCAATCGAAACTCCAATCGCTCAGCAGGTATGTTCACGCATGTTTCTTTAACAGGTTTGCTCTAATCAATAGCTCTGTTGATTTCAATTTCAATCGTGTATACAGTTGACTTTCATATCATGCACATTACTAGCATCACAACAGAGCCAATAGTGTTGTTGTACATGTAGACCCGTGGTACCAATCTGAAATCTTGTTGTGCCGTGTAGTTTCCCACGCTTTGTATTCTTTCACTGCCGCTTTGTCTTGAACTGATATGATTTGAACCGTGTCTCTATTTTGATTTGGCAAGACAATGTAGTGACCATAGGACATAGATATATGTTTGTTTGATGCTTTTATTATGTACTAGTACTTGGCAATAGAAGACTTGGTAGTTTAATCCTGTCCACCTTACTAATGAACTGGTTCACCGAAATGAGTTTCATATACTAGTACATGCTAAACTTGTTATGTGTCTGCTTGTTTCTTCTTTTAGAATGCTGACAGAATATTGGGGAAGAGTGCCTTATTAAGCAATGGTAAAGGAAGTAATGCAGATAAGGTTCAGGATAGTGACACATCCTTGTTGGTCTCCAACAAAGCTGATAAAACAGCTAAGGAAGACTATCTTGAAGACAGCAAGACAACCCCAAAGTCCTGTCTTGGTTTAATGTTCGAGTTACTGGCTACTACCGCTTGCACAAGCTATTCAAACTCACTGTCTGAATCAGTTCGAATTCTTGAGTCTCAACTACAAGCTGGAAGACATCGATCAGCTGTGCTGCGACAAGAAGCGGAAGGACTGCGGAAGTCCCTGTAGCATTCAGATGCATACTTTCTGGTGCAACAGCAAGCGTTGGAGGATTTTAGCGCCAAACAGGACAAAGCTAATCAGCTTGCTAAGCTTATTGCCAGCATGGTGGATACCCAGGATAACATTTCTTGAGCTCTTCTGAAGTTGTTTCAGTTATGCTCTTATTTTGCTACCGCGTTTACTTGCACTGGTGGCCAATTTTGATGGCCAATGTATGTAATATGCTGCTTTGTTCCCTATATTTGCACTGGTGGCGAACTTTGATGCCAAGTGGATGTAATATGTGTAATAGCGGTAATAGGCTAGCCTTAATTGCTTGCTTATTTATTTCCTTATTGTCTTGTTTAGTTGTTTGCTTGTAGTCACTACAGTTCTTTTTCTGTGTTTTTCTAGTGGCCACAATAGCCTATTTTTGGTAACTAGGCCAAAATAATACATGGCAACACACGGACTGTTGTAACCATGGGCCTCCTGCAGGCCATATGATCCATGGGCCTTCGTTCGGCCATAGGACCATTGGCCTTCTATATGGGCCGTAGGATCCATCGGCCTTCTATATGGGCCTTAGGGATCAATGGGCCTTCTACGGGCCGTAGGGTCCATGGGCCTTCTACGGGCCGTACGTTCCATGGGCCTTCTACGGGCCGTACTATCCATGGGCCTCATACGGGCCATAGGATCCATGGGCCTTCTACGGGGCATATCATCATTTCGCCAATCATGGGCCGTACTATTCGTGGACCATAACGGGCCGTTAATAGGCCGTATTTGATAACTCTATGAAAACATCCCAACGGGTTTTTTTTGACATAAAACAGCCCAACGTATTAACGGTCTGCAAACGGGCCAACTGTAACGACGGGCTGAATTTGGCCCACAAGCAGAAAATGACAGTAACGGGCCGTATGTAACCGAATGCTGCAAGTGAGCCCAAAAATCAATGGGCCCTGAGAAGGCCGAAAGATAACTTGGGCTGGAAACGGCCCAATGGAATAATGGGCCGTTAATGGGTATAAAGTGATACACTATTCATTACGGGCCAGTTTCACCACGGGCCGTTAATGGGCCAAGAGTTACAAAGGTCCTCATATGGGCCGAAAGAAGTCATGGGCCACACATGGGCTGGAATTTAAAACGGACTGAATCATATTGGACGGCCCAGATGACGCTACTGGGCCTAATTCGGATAGGGCGTAACGGGCCCTGGGTTAGCGGGCTGTAAATGGGCTATATGCGAACAGGCCGTTAACAGGCTTTCCGTGGGCCGACCCGCCACCTTTTGACCAAGTCAAACGGGCTGGCCTTTTCACAGGAATGGGCCTCTGTTGGACCGTGCCACGTGTCGCCGTATCATTGGCGCCTTCGGTCCAATGAGCGGATGACATCTGTCCCAACGGTGAGCCGACATGTGTTTCCTCCAGCCAATGATGATTTTACACGTGGAAAATCCCCATTGGTTGGGGCTGTTAACGGGTCATTGGATCCAAAACCCGACCCGATAGCTTAACGGTGTTCCGTTACGGTGGATGCCACGTGTCGGTCACCCTTGACGAAAGCACTTCTATGACGCGTGATTTATCGTCATGGAAGTGGACACTTCCATGATGATAATTTTGGTAATGTCATGGAACACTTCTACGACAGCACAGGTATGACTATCATGATTCTGTCATAGATTTGCCATGGATGTACATGCATGACAGAAAACGCGACCTACTGTGACAAACACGTATCATCACGGAAGTGTATTTTTTTTGTAGTGTATCTAGATGGCTTCTTCTCTCTATTTGATCTTCAATACAATGTTCTCCTCGGTGTTCTTGGAGATCTATTCGATGTAATGACTTTTTCCGATGTGTTTATTGGGATCCGATGAATTGTGAGTTTATGATCAGATCTATCCATGAATATTATTTGAGTTTTTTCTGAACTCTTTTATGCATGAATGTTATAGTCTCATATTTCTTCTCTGGTTTACTGGTTTGGTTTGGCCAACTAGATTAATTTACCCTGCCATGGGAAGAGGCGCTTTGTAATGAGTTAGATCTTACAGTGCTCAATCCCAGTGATAGAAAGGGACATGACAGGTATGTATCATTGCTATTAAGGGTAAAAAGATGGGATTTATTACATACGTGAGTTTATCTTGTCTACATCATGTCATCTTGCTTAAGGCGTTACTCCGTTTTTCCATAAACTTAATACACTAGATGCATGTTGGATAGCGGTCGATGTGTGGAGTAATAATAGTAGATGCAGAATCGTTTCAGTCTACTTGTCTTGTACGTGATGCCTATATACATGATCATTGCCTTGGATATCATCATAATTATTTGCTTTTCTATCAATTGCCCAACAGTAATTTGTTTACCCACCGTATGCTATTTTCAAGAGAGAAGCTTCTAGTGAAAACTATGGCCCCCGGGTCTATATTTATCATATGTTAAAACCAAAAATACTTTTCTACAATTTTATTTTATTTATTTTATTTTGTATTTCTTTTCGATCTATCTATCAAAAACTATACAATTTAATCTTGCTCATAACCGTCAAGGGATTGACAACCCCTTGTTTGCGTTGGGTTGCAAGTATTTGTTGTTTGTGTGTAGATGTTGTTCACGAGTCATTGCTTGGTCCTCCTACTGGATTGATAACCTTGGTTTCATAACTGAGGAAAATACTTATCTCTATTGTACTGCATCATCCACTCCTCTTCGAGGAAATCCCAATGCAACTCACAAGTAGCAGGAAGAATTTCTGGCACCGTTGCCGGGGAGACATCATCAACAACTATCAAGTACTCCCTCCGGTCCTTTTTAGTCTGCATAGAAGATTTGTCTGAAGTCAAGCCTCGTAAAGTTTGACCAACTTTATAGAAAAAATTACCAACATTCACAATGTGAAATCTATACGAGTAGATGCGTCATGACTTAAAGTTTCACACCGTATAACTTTAGCACGGTAGCTGTTGATGTTTTTTGATATAAATATGGTCCAACTTTGTTAAGTTTGATTTTAGATAATTCTTATATCCAGAGTAAAAAGTACCGGAGAGAGTACCTTCGCATAAACTTTCATCTCCTTGCATTTACATTATTTGCCATTTGCCTCTCATTTTCATCTCCCCCACTTCTAAAACGTTTTTGCAAAAATAAAAAAATATTTCCTGTTTGCCTTTTTCTTGTTTGCTTCTTTGCTTGTTTGTTATCTTGTTTGCGTACTCACAATGTCTCAAGAAAATACAAAATTGTGTGACTTAATAATGATTTTTATTAGTTCTCCGATTGCTCCTCCCATCGCTAGTGCGGAGACTTGTGATATTAATGCCGCTTTGCTAAATCTTGTTATAAAAGAGCCATTTTCGGGTAGTCCTAATGAAGATGCTGCATCCCATCTTAACACTTTCGTAGAATTGTGTGACATGCAAAAGAAACAAGGTGTGGATAATAATATTGTGAAATTAAAATTATTCCCGTTCTCATAGTGGGACCGTGCAAAAGTTTAGTTTTCATCTTTGCCACGAAATAGTATTGATTCTTGGGATAGATGCAAAGATGCTTTTATTAATAAATATTTTCCTCCCGCGAAATTTATTTCCCTTAGAAATCAAATTATGAATTTCAAGCAACTTGAGCATGAACATGTCGCCCAATCTTGGGAAAGGATGAAATTGATGATAAGAAATTGCCCCACTCATGGTTTAAATTTGTGGATGATCATACAATTTTTTTATGCGGGATTTTCTTCTTCTAGAAACCTTTTAGATTCTGCCGCGGGTGGTACTTTTATGGAGATTAAATTGGGTGAAGCTACTAAATTTCTTGACAATATTATGGCAAATTATTCACAATGGCATACTAAAAGAGCTCCTACTCGTAAAAAGGTGAATTCTGTTGAAGAAATTAGCACTTTGAGTGATAAAGTTGATGCTCTTATGAAATTGGTTGCTAGTAAAAATTCTCCTATAGATCCTAATGATGTGCCTTTGTCCACCTTGATTGAGCAAAATAATGATCCTGTAGATGTGAATTTTGTCTCACGAAACAATTTTAATAGTGGTGCTTATAGTGCTAACTTTAATCCTAGGCCGTTTCGTGGATATTCCTCTAATATTTATGCCAATTCCTATGGTAATTCTTATAATAATAATAATAATAATAATAATAATAATAGGATGCCCTATGATCTTGAAATTAATATTAAATAATTTATCAATGCTCAAAAAGTTTTCAACACTATGATAGAAGAAACATTGAGAAAACTTGATGATATGTCTAGAAGCATTGATAGAATTATTCATGATGTGGAAAATTTTAAAGCTATTTTTTCCACCCAAGATTTATATTAATGAGTCAATTAAAGGTTTATATGTCTCTATGATGAGAGTAAGAAAAGAACTGCTATGCTAAGAGCTAAACGAGAATTTTTAGAAAAAGCGATTCCTCCCGGATTCTTTCGTAGTAATGATGAGGATATTAAAATGATAGGTGTTTCATATATTGACTCCTTGTTTAGCAATATAAAACTCGATAAAAAGGGGACTAAATAAGAGTCAACTTTAGCTAGAAGGCATCCCAGTAATTCGGAGGGTGAAATGAAATTGCTAAAAGTGGGTTTGGAGAGGTAAAAACTTTAACTAGTGATGTGCCCACTCTCTTGGATAACAAAGACTTTAATTATGATAGTTGTTCTTTGATTGAGTACATTTATTTGTTGCAATCCATGCTAAATTCACCCAATGCTTATGAGCAATATAAGGCGTTTACTAAACATATTGTAGAAGCGATGATGAAAGCTTTAGAAGAAAAGTTAGAATTAGAGATTTCAATTCCTAGAAAATTATGAGTCAAGATTAAAAATTATGAGTGCAATGCTTTATGTGATTTTGGTGCTAGTGTTTCCACAATTCCAAAATCTCTATGTGATGTCCTAGATTTTACCAATATGGATGAATGTTCTCTTAATTTGCACCCAGCGGATTCTACTATTAAAAAGCCTTTGGGTAGAATTAATGATGTTCTTATTCTTGCAAATAGGAACTATGTGCCCGTTTATTTTATTGTACTTGACATTGATTGCAATCTGTCTTGTCCCATAATACTTGGTAGTCCGTTCCTATGAACCATAGGTGCCTGTTATTGATATGAAAGAAGAGAATATAACATTTCAGTTTCCATTAAAGAAGGGTAAACACTTCCCTAGAACTAGAATTAAGCCACCATATGAGACAATCATGAGGGATACCTATGGAACTAAAACCAAAGATGACAACACTGAAACTATGCATTATGCCTAGATAGGGGCGTAAAACAATAGTGCTAGTTGGGAGGCAACCCAATAGTTATCTTATATTTTATTTTATTTGTTTTGTTTCCTTTGCTATTTTTCAACAATCACACAATTATGCTACTGTTATGATTGTGTTTTTGTGTGTTCGTTAGTGTTTGTGGCAAGCAAAGCCTTTGTGATGATTTGGGTGATAGTTGCTTTGATGCTGTGCATTAACAGAAACTTTTGTGTCCAGTAGCAGAATTATTACTATTTGCTGGAGTGTGATAAAATTCTGATTTTTTTGCACACGATCGATATACAAATTTCCCATGTTGTCCTAATTTTTCAGAATTTTTGGAGTTACAGAAGTATGGTCAATGTTCAGATAGCTACAGATTGTTCTGTTTTTGACATATTCTGTTTTTGATGCATTTTTGCTTGTTTTGATGAAACTATGGATTGTATCAGGGGGTATAAGCCATGGAGAAGTTAGAATACAATAGATACAATGCAAAAATAAATATGAATGGGTTTGCAAGAGTACTTAAAGTAGTGATTTGCTTTATTATACTAACGGATCTCACGAGGTTTTGTTGAGTTTTGTGTGATTGAAGTTTTCAAGTTTTGGGTGAGATCAGATGGATGAAGGAATAAGGAGTGGAAAGAGACTAAGCTTGGGGATGCCCGAGGCACCCCAAGATAATATCCAAGGACTCCCAAGCTACTAAGCTTGGGGATGCCCCAGAAGGCATCCCCTCTTTCTTCTAACGACCATCGATAATTTTACTTGGAGCTATATTTTTATTCGTCACATATCATGTGTTTTGCTTGGAGCGTCGTGTATTATATGAGTCATAGCTTTGTTTTTTTAGTTTGTCACAATCATCCTTGCTAAAAACACTTGTTTGAGAGAGCCATACACATATCATGATTTGCTAGAATACTCTATGTGCTTCACCTAAATCTTTTGAGCTAGGCAATTGCTCTAGTACTTCACTTATATCTTTTTGAGCACGGCGGTGTTTATATTTTTAAGAAATTTACTCTCATGCTGCACTTATATTATTTTGAGAGTTGATAAGATTAAATTTTGAAGAAATATTTGCACTCTCATGCTTCACTTTTGAGAGTTGAATTTTTTTGAATAAATATTTGCGCTCTCATGCTTCACTTATATCTTTTTGTGAGTTGATAATAGCAATGATAATTTGCAAAAGATATGAATTTGGTCCCAAAGTGATGGATATCCAAGGGGGATATAATAAAAACTTTCATATAGATCATTGGATATGATAAACTTGATTCCTTGCAATAGTTTTGCGATATGGAGATAGTAATATGTGAGTCATGTTGGTGAGTGTCGGTGTCAAAACTAGCAGATCTCGGGTAGGGGGGTCCCAAACTATGCGTCTAAGGATCGAAGGTAACAAGGAGGCAGGGGACACGATGTTTACCCAGGTTCGGGCCCTCTTAATGGAGGTAATACCCTACTTCCTGCTTGATTGACTTTGATGCGTATAGGGGTTACAAGAGTTGATCTACCTCAAGATCGTAATGGCTAAACCCTAGATGTCTAGCCTGTATGATTATGATTCACCCCTATGGACTAAACCCTCCAGTTTATATAGACATCGGAGGAGTTATTTACCCAAAACCACCACACTTGGGGCTAGGGTAAAAGGTCAGTACCAGATTTGAGCCAGGTCACAAAAAAGCACCGGTTCTGAGCCTAATAACTAACGAAGAGCACTGACAGGCTGATTTGGCTGCGAAAACAATGATACTGACAGGTGGAACCCACTTGTCAGGCCAATGTGGTGTGCTTGTCTGGACAATATGCTGAGTCAGACCAGGGTCCCACCTGTAAATGACTCAAGTGTTTATCTTTTTTCCATTTTTCTTTTTCTCCCGGGCATTTTCCTCCTGGACATTTCAACAAAGAGGTAATGTGCGTGGACTGACATCTGTGCACTGCATGCTACCGTCGCTGCTCGCCGCCCTTGCTAGCCGACTGTCACCTGAGACCTGGCCTCACTCGTGCTTGCGGCGCCCACTGGGAGGCCCTAGCCGCGCTGGTGCTCACAGTGCATGTCCATTGGCCTTGGCCGCGCCCATGCTCGCATGCACCATGGAGAAGCTCCATGGTCGCGCCCATGCTCGCGGTGACCACCAGAGGCCCTGGTCGGGGGTGCACCATGGTGGAGCGTGCTGGTCATGCCCGTGTTCGTGTCGCAGCCCTTGCCGCGCACGCCGTCATGGAGCGCCATGGCCACGGCCACGCTCACGGCGATGCCCCGTGGTGGCTTCCCTGACCGAAGTGTGTCAACGACCTTTGGACCCGGAGAGGTGCTCGGCATCGAGACGCCTCCCAGCACATGCACATGTGGGTTTGACTCTGACGCTAGTGATGCCCTCTGCGTGGCGGCACGGCCCCGGACAGCTAGCCACAATGGCTCGACAGGGTGGAGGGGCGGACAAGAGCTGGAGGTGCGGCTGGGGTTGGATCCCGCCTGGGGCAGTGGCGTGTGGCGGCAGGTTGTAGGTGGTTGGGGCGGCAGATGGTAGGTGGCTAGGGCAGCGGGGAGGCTCTCTGGTGGTGGGGTGGCTCGCCGGGGCAAAGCTCCGGCGGCGGTGCTGGATATGGCTGGGTTGATGGGGAAGAAGGTGCTTGGGCAGAGAGAGAGGCTGACAGGTGGGCCTTTGGCAACCTCTGCAAATTTATCCATGTAGGCATGCCACATCGGCCCGACAGGTGGGTCCCACCTATCAATATCGCTGTTTTCGCGGCCAAATCAGCCCGTCAGTGCTCCACATTACGTATTAGGCTCAAAACCAGTGGTTTTTTGTGACCTGGCTCAAATCTGGTACTGACCTGTTACCCTAGCCCCAAGTGTGGTGGTTTTGGGTAAATAAAGGATCTAGGGTAGTACAGAGTCGGTTTACAGAGAAAGGAAGGTACATGATCCGAACACGAAGGTTGCCATCCACGCAAAGGAGAGTCCCCTCCGGACACGGGGGAGGTCCTTCTATCTCCGATTTTGACGGCCCATCAATCTGGCCCATGTCACATAGGCCAGCTCCCTGAGGATCCCCTAGTCTAGGACTCCCTCAGTAGCCCCCGAACTGGCCTTCAATGACGACATCGTATTCGGCTTCATGTCTTCGGCTTTGCAAGGCGAGTTCCTCATTGTACTCCATATAGTTCAGTCTTTACATTAAATATTCTACTCTTCAACTTCCGCGCCGCCGTCACCTCGACTTCCACGTGTCAGATGAATACGAGGGGTCCAAATATTTTTACAAATAACCCCTTGACCATGCAGGGATGGTGCTTATAAAAGAGATTGAATCTCAGATTCCATTCCTCGCCAGATGGAAATCCCTAGAGCTTGCCATAAGAAACCAACCAAAGATGGTCAACGCTCCTTTCTCTTCCTCGTGTCCCAAGGCTCTCAAGAAGGCGACTGGGAGAGCTGCTCAGTGGCCCACTCCCAGTTGACCAAGCTTCAGGTGCAGGGATACCTCCCTCCATCGGATCTAGTCCCCATTCGGGCAGGATTAACTGCCTTCAATGGCGAAGCTCTGGCGGAGAAATTCCCCAATCCCAATAAAGGAGAGCGGGTGTGCTTTGTTTCCTTCTTGTTGAGGGGCGTCGGATTCCCAATCCACCCTTTCCTCAAAGGTCTTCTGGAGTACTACGGTCTCCAACTGCACAACCTCATGTCGGGCTCCATTCTACACATCGCAGGCTTTGTTGCTCTTTGCGAGCTGTTCCTAGGCTGTGAGGCCCATTTTGATTTATGGAGGAAATATTTCTGCCTTGTCCCCCGTTCCCAGAAGGGATCTATTTTTGAGGTGGGCGGTGCTGAAGTATGGCGCATAGGCGGAAAATGATACCTACCCGACACTTCAAAGAGGGCATCCGAAGAGTGGACCTCGGAGTGGTTCTACATTGAAGACGTTGTCCTTCCAGACCCAATCCGGCAAGGTCTTCCCAAATTCTCCTCGGCTCCTTTAAAGAAGCGCGCCAGCTGGCGTCCCCGAAGCTATGAAGAAGAAGATAGTGCGGAGGTTAAGCGGCTAGCGAACAAGATCCGAATACTTTCTCACTCTGAACTATCTATAGTCGAGGTAATGGCAATTTCAATAACGATGTGTGTTTAGCCGCTTCAATCCAGGAGGCTTCCCATGTGGCATTACAACGGTGAGGATGATGCCTCACGTTGTGGGCGCAAGGGTCCGACTAATTTTGCTGCGCTGGCCGCCACATTGGCCGACCTTTTCAAAGGCGAAAAGGAAGACTTCGCTCGCCTGAAGTGTCAAGAAGGTTTCTCCATGTATACCCCCATTGACTAGGTGAGTCTTTGATTATAGGCCTTAATTGATCTTTTTTCCTTAACTATGCTTTATAGCCAAATTTAATCCGACTGCCTTTAACAAGAATGGAGAAAGGTCGTCGCGGGGATCTACAGCCCCGCTCCACAGCCGGAGGACCATAATCGAGACCTTGATCCTAGATACGAAGAAGATCCGGACATATTTGTGGATTTTGAGGATGGTGTCTTTTGTCAGACGAGCTATGATGGCACGGAAGTGGCCATTATAGCCAACTACCCCGGCCTCCTTCCTTCCTCCCATGTAAGTACCCAGGAGACATCTCCTCAAAAAGAGTTTTTCCACCGCAACTCACCCACCACACCACATCGTGCTCCCAAGGGGCAACGCCCGCACCAACGTGCCGCAGCAAAGGCGTCCTCTAAGAAGACGACGCTTGCACAAGGCGCATCTCTGAAAAGAAACGCGAACAATGATTCAACCGAGCCCTCTTCTGCGTCGAAGAGGTATGAGCTTTTAGCACGCACTCAGCAAAAAGATCAGGCGATGACATTCCCTGTTGTGCCAAATTGCAGGAGGAGTGTATGCCAGACTACATCCGGAGACCTGGCCGGCCATGTATAGACTAACCCAGCCCCGGACCCTGCCACAAGGACTGGAGGGGATGCAGGAGCAATGCCAGTATTATCCTCTCCTAGAGGATTCAGATAATGTATCAGTCACAAACTCCGAAGTGGAGAGTGCTATGGGTCACCGGTGGCGTAGAGCGGCTATGCGCGACCAACATTTTACCGAAGAGGCTTTTAAAGCTCTCAGCTCAGCGGATGCTTATATCCAAGCTGCTCATGATGCAATTGTTGGATCCACTCACCAGCTTTCAAAGGATATGCGGGTAAGAATTTTTTGCGCAGATTCAATAATCATATGCTAGTAGCCCCCGAGTCTTGAAGCAGTTGGCCCAACTGATTTAAGAGTCATTACATTGTTAGGTACTCACAGAGAGGAGTAACACGTTATCAAAGGAGACAGTAGAATGCCGAACTAAGCTGTCTGCTATCACCGCCGAACTAGAAAATTTGAAGAAATCCAAGAAGGCACCTGATGGTAAGTACAACAACAGCTCATAAATAAGGCTTCCTGAATACAACGAGGTTGCTTAATTATGCTTTTGTCTCGTTGGTAGGCTCGACAGATCAGTTGGAGGAGAGGCTAAGGGCTGCTCAAGCGGATAAGCAACATGTCGAAGGGCAAGAAGCCGCTGTTCAACGTGTATTGACACAGACCATTACTGAGAAGAACAAACTACATGATGCAAATATCAAGCATGCCGAAGAACTGAAGGATTTAAGAGACCAATTATCGGATGCTTTGAAGGAGAACAAGTGTCACATCCCAAATTTCCAATTTGGAATGTTATACATAGATCATCATTGCATATCATATTTTATTACATTTTGGTTGATCCTAAAAATTCTAAGCAACTGAAGGACCCACAGAGAGAGTTGGGGATTTCGTTAAATTTCATGTTTGAGTTTTCTCAAATTTTGAAAAGAGGATCATTCGGTTTTAATTATTTTTCTCTCCA
Organism: Triticum dicoccoides; assembly: GCF_002162155.2. Classification (NCBI taxonomy): domain Eukaryota; kingdom Viridiplantae; phylum Streptophyta; class Magnoliopsida; order Poales; family Poaceae; genus Triticum; species Triticum dicoccoides. Next base: position 545,500,502 of record NC_041385.1, on the reverse strand, counting down.
AATAGTTCCAATGTTAAAACAAAAGAGAGGAGATAAAATGACTTCTTCAAAAAAAAGAAATATTGGAGGAAAAATATTAAAATCAAATAAGATTTTTATTTTGGACTTTTAGTGCTACTTTATTTGAATTAGGAAAAAATGCATTTTTCAAGATTGCATTAGAGGCCCAAATAAATGTTCACTTTGTCCGCAATATTATTAGACGACTGTGAAAATTTATTTCAGGATTTTTGGACTCCATTTAGTATTTCTTTTATTTGTTTTTCTGTGTCAGGATTATTTGAAAAAAAGTTGAACCGACCTAACGGGCCGTGTCCGACCTGGACACTTCGCCCGGCCGGCTTTATAAGCCGTGGCCTAGCCCTGTCGCCAGCCCAGCCGCCACCCCGCCTGAGCCGGCGCCCGCCGCCGCCGGAGTAGCCGCCGCCGATCCCGCCGCCGCCGACTCGATTTTCTCGGGAAAACTGATTGTTTTTTTTTCGAAACTCTAGATCTAGTTTTTTTCCAGATCGGTTCGGTTTTTTTGGTTTAGCTAAATAGCGGACATTCGTCCGTACGTTTGCTTTAACGAACGTTGTTCGTCAGTTAGTCACACACAGCGAACGTTCATTCATTAGCCTGTTTGTCTGTTTTTCTTTTTCCAGGGTTTTTCCGCTTATTTTCGATCGTGATTTCTGCCCTGTTCTTCATTCTAGTTTATCTTTTCGCTCGTTTATTCGAATGAGGTGCTACTTAAAATTTGACTTTAGTCTAGATTAGTAAACAAATCTTGTTTCTTTCATAGTTTGAGTTTCGTTGCTCCGTTTGATTTGATTCTTTTTGCAAACCGGAGTTTTTTAGTTGAACTTTTCTGGTTACATCTTTTTATTTGAGTTTTACCCGTGCTTCTAGTTGAGTGCTTATGTACGTTATTGTTTGCTCGCGATAGAACATCAAGAGTGCGAAGCGTGCTACTATGAGTCCCTAGGTTTTGTAGATAATCAGCAAGGCAAGTAACACTTTGATCATATCCCTTTAATACCCAGTTTTTATGCATTAGTTACAACCCTCAAACATTGCATGGTTAGTATCTGAATAACTTGTGGGTTTGGGAAGTAGATGATGAGGTAGAACCTATTGCCCTTTTATTATCAAACCTTTGGGAGTTACTTCTACGTTATGCTCACGATTCCTATGCTATGCTCGTAGACGTGGATTGGGTGAGTGTATTCATTACAGATGGGAGTATTGTTAATTAATGGTTAACTTAAGGTGGCTACTTAAATACACATCTGTGTGGATTGGTTGAGGCACCCTGGAGTACCCAGTGGTTGTTAGGACACCTGGAGAATCCAGTGTTGTCCTAGGATATCCCGGAGTACCCATGTGATCATCCTACGGTTCGCCACCCAGGCTCAAAGGGATCATAAGATTATTTTATGTTGGAAACTTCCGTGTGCAGCCACAAGCCAATATGGGCTCTGGCATAGTTGAGTAAGTTGTGTGAGCTCTTGAAGAGGTAGACTAGCAGATGTAGTGGGTTGTAGGTGGTATTGTCTACCCAGAGTAGAGAGTTAATGCTTCAGAAAGGCTATGGCTCGATCCTCCGATCATGGATGCGTTCGAGTCTTGTGGGGAAAAGTGCGCAAACCTCTGCAGAGTGTACAAACTAATCATGGTTAGCCGTGTCCCCGGTTATGGACATCTTGAGTATCTAGATCTTGGATTATCATGTTGATCTCATCACTCTAAAATTAATTTTTGGGTTTAATGATGATGTTTAATTGGGATCGATTTGGAGGAACCTTCTTAATGTTTAACAACCACCATGATAGTTAAATAAAATGTATTCCTTTGTTGTAGGGAGAAATTGGCTTTATGCAAAAACTGTAACCACAGAGCTTTCCACCAGCCAAATATGCATATAGTGATAGCATTTATCTGTTCATTATCTTTTGTGTTACATTGCCAGCATATTCCATGTGCTGACCTGTTTTGGGCTACAACATATCATGTTGCAGACTTTTTAGACGACGAGTAAGGTGCCATAGGTCATTGTCGTTCACTCAGCTACGCCGTTGGAGTTGATGGACTCACTTTATCTTCCAAGCCTTCCGTTGTTATCGTTTTTAGATGGCCTTAAGCCATATTACTGTAATAAGTTCTCTTTTGAGACATTCAATGTAATAAGAGTGTGGCTGAAACTCTGTTATAAATCCTCAAGTACTGTGCGTGTCAGCATTACCGATCCAGGGATGACACTGATGCACAGAGACTAGACTTTTTGAGGTCTGGTCGCTACAAGATGGTATCAGGGCACACACTGACTGTAGGACACGACCACTAAGCTAAAACCATTGGTCGCTCTTCTCTACACATTTCTGGCTCCTCTCCCTTTTCTACTCTATAGGATAGTGGATTCAAGGAACAAGTTTACACAACCAGATGAAGATACACCTTTTGGACGACACTTGAAGGAAGTCACTAGGTACCTGAACATCGGAATACCAAGCTTAATCGGGACCTACGTCGCCACTTTACCAGAAGAGGAGCATTGGATGATTCGAGTTCAAGTTCCCGGAAGGATGTTCATGCCAGTCACTGAGCTTGTAGAGTTTTCCTTTGATGCACCAACCTGGAGTCTAGGAAAGAGCATGACAGCCCACATCTCCATGGGGCGTATTGGAGAAGTTTACCACAAGGATCTTAAGGACACTATCTACCAGATATGTGGGCGCCGAGATGAGCAATGGGAAATGATCAGCACCAGGAGGGACATGTCCATTGCAGCTTTCATCCAGGAGTTAAACCAGCACATTCGTCGCCAGGAGAACCAGATGTGCGCAGGCATGATAGATCTGAAGAAGGCAATGATCAGGATCACGGAGCTAGAGGAAGAACTCAAGTATACACACGATGGATATGAGGAGGAAATGACGATATTAGTGGAGAAGAATGATGATCTGACAAGGAAGCTAGGAGTATTCATGGGAGACCCCGCGCCGGGAGGAGATGACGACGATTCCAAGGACATTCGTTTAGAGGACTACATCATCATCGACGACACCGACTCAGACCCCGACGATAGCGATGATGACTATGTTGATGAAGCTGGATCAGATATCATGGAGTCTTCTACTGATTAAAACTTTTAGTCGACCACCATATCAGTAGTAGTATTCCCCCATGTATATAGTATAGTCCAAGCACTTTTGTAACGATAGTTAGACCAATTGTATGCCCTTGATTGAATTGATTGGAGTGAAATGATTGTGTTTGTCTCATGTGCATATGGGTAGTGTTTTCCCCTTAGACCTCATTCTATTCTGTTTTCTCATCTTTTCTAAACCCATCAGATGCCTTCGAGACGTGACAATGGATTTGCTTTCCCACCGAAGTTCACCCAGTTGAACCAGCAGCAGAATATCCTGATGTAGCTGTTAGTCCAGAATCAGAACCAAGGGAACAACAACAACAACCCACCACCACCATCTGTTGATCACTTAGCACGTTTCCTAAGGCTGAATCCGCCGGTGTTCTCTAGTAGCACCGAGCCGATTGTTGTAGATGATTGGCTCCACAAGATTTGAAGGGAGTTGACCACTACAGGATGCACAGATGCGGAGAGAGTGCGTTTTGCTGCACACCAGCTTGATGGGCCCACAACATCATGGTGGGAGAATTTCACAGCCACTTACCCCATTGACATTGTTACATGGGATCAGTTTCAGCAGGCTTTCCGCACTCCCCATATTTCAGCAGGAGCTATGGCCATGAAGAAGTGTGAGTTTCACAACTTGCGCCAAGGAGGATGCACAGTGGGCCAGTATGTGGATGAGTTTAGTAAGTTAGCATGTTATGCCCCGGATGACGTCGCTACAGATGCCGCTAAGCAGGAGAAGTTTCTGGAAGGACTGAATGATGAGCTAAGCATGCAGTTGATGGTGGCAACCTTCAACAACTACCAGGAGTTGGTAGACAGAGCTCTTATGATTGAAGAGAAGCAACAACAGATAGACAACCGCAAGAGGAAGTATGGACAAGGGAAGTGCAATTCAGGAGCTCAGTAGAGACCTCATTTTACCCCGAACTCGGGAGGACACATTCACCATAACCATGGAGTCCAAAATTCTAATGGAGGAAGTTCGCATAACCATAGTGGCCCCAAGAATGGGAATGGGAATGGAGGAAGTAATGGCCAGAACCGTTCCAACCCAGCAACGCCCGACAAGAAGGATCTAAGTCACATTACTTGTTTCAAGTGCGGGAAGAATGGACACTATGCCACTGAGGTGTTCTGAAGCAAAGAATGGAAATAGCAATGGAAGCTCTGAGAAGAAGCCCAACCTTTTCAACAAGGGACAAGTGAACAACGTTAGCGTGGAGGAGGTTGAAGCGCAACCCGATGCAGTTATATGTAAGTTTTTGGTTAAGTCATTTACTGCAATCGTTCTTTTTGATACTGGTGCATCGGATTCATACATATCAAGGGGATTTGTGGATAAGTATAACTTGCCAACCCTAGCCCTTAGGTCGCCCATGTTAGTAACCTCGCCAGGAGCAGAGTATACGGCCAACTTATGGTGTGATCGGTTACCTTTAAGGATTGGTAACTACGTGTTCCCCTCATACCTAATAATATTGGATTCACAAGGATTGGATGTAATATTAGGCATGGATTGGTTATCGAAGTATGGAGGGAACATTGACTGCGCCAGTAAGTCAATTATGCTCACCACCCCAGAAGGAAGAAGGATTAAGTATGTATCCCGACATGTGCCGAAGAGGACTCAAGTAAATTCCTTATCAGGAGTGGTACAAGAGGAAGTACCAGTGGTGAAGGATTTCCCTGATGTATTTCTCGAGGAGTTGCCAGGCATGCCACCAGATAGAGACATTGAGTTTTTGATTGAGCTTTTGCCAGGCACCGGGCCAATATCAAAGAGACCGTATCGGATGCCCGCAAAGGATTTGGAGGAGATTAAGAAGCAGATTAAGGAGCTACTGGATAAAGGGTACATTTGACCAAGCTCATCACCTTGGGGATGTCTAGTACTTCTAGTGGAGAAGAAGGATGGATCGTTAAGGATGGTTGTTGATTATCGTGCGTTGAATGAAGTTACGATCAAGAACAAGTACCCACTGCCGATGATCAATGATTTGTTTGACTAGTTGCAAGGAGCTAAAGTATTTTCCAAGATTGATCTGCGATCAGGATACCATCAGTTGAAGATTCAAGAGCAGGATATACCTAAGACAGCTTTTACCACAAGGTATGGGCTATACGAGTATACCGTCATGTCATTTGGTCTGACTAACGCGCCTACCTATTTCATGAACATGATGAACAAGGTGTTTATGGAGTTTTTGGATAAGTTTGTCGTGGTGTTCATTGATGATATATTGGTCTATTCGAAGAATGAAGAGGAGCATAAGGAGCATTTACCTTTGGTTCTCGAGAAGCTCAAGGAACATCAGTTATATGCCAAGTTCAGCAAGTGTGAGTTTTGGTTGAAGGAAGTTGGATTCCTCGAACATGTTATATTCGGAGAAGGAATAGCGGTAGACCCCACCAAGGTTGTTTCTATGACTAAATGGGTAGCACCCACGTCAGTTGGAGAAATCAGGAGTTTTCTTAGACTCGCAGGATATTATCAGAGGTTCATTGAGAATTTATCCAAGATTGCAAAGCCCATGACAGAGTTGTTGAAGAAGGACACCAAGTTCAAATGGACTGAGGAGTGTGAAGCCAGTTTTCAGGAGTTGAAGAAACGTTTGGTTACAGCCCTAGTGCCGATTCTTCCAGACCAACGTAAGTATTATCAAGTGTATTGCGACGCTTCTTGTCGAGGACTTGGAGAAGTGCTTATGCAGGAGGGAAGAGTTGTTTCATATGCCTCACTACAACTTAAACCTCATGAGCAAAACTATGCTACGCATGATTTGGATTTAGCAACCGTAGTGCATGCTTTGAAGACATGGAGACATTTCCTTATCGGAAACCACTATGAGGTGTACACGGAGCACAAGAGTTTGAAATACATCTTCACGCAGAAGGAGTTGAATCTCAGGCAGAGGAGATGGTTGGAGCTCATTAAGGATTATGATATGAAGTTGCATTATCATCCTGGAAAGGCTAACGTAGTAGATGATGCATTGAGTCGCAAGAGTTATGTCAATACGCTCATGACCGGAGGATTACCCAAGGAGTTGGTGGAGGATCTTCGAGAGCTATGTTTGGAAATTGTTCTGAGAGGTTATGTAGTAGCATTGGAAATTCATTCCACTTTGTTGGATAAGATCAGAGAAGCCCAGTCCAGGCAGAAGAGTTATGCAGATTCTAAATGCAAGGAGACAATTTACGAAGTCGGAGACAGAGTATACCTTCGTGTGTCCCCACTTCAAGGAGTTAAGCGTTTTGGAGTTAAGGGAAATTTAGCACCACGTTTTGTGGGACCATATAAAGTTTTGGAGCGTATGGGAGAAGTTGCTTACAAGATGGAATTACCAGAAGGAATGTCAGGAGTTCACGATGTGTTTCATGTTTCCCAGTTGAAGAAGTGCCATGCATAGATGGTCGACATTCCCCTGCGAGATACAGTGTCACTGGAAGCAATTCAGTTGGATAGCGATTTGACTTATGAGGAGAAACCAGTGAAGATTCTCGAGTTTGCCAGCCGAGTCACCCGCAGCAAGGTTATCAAGTTTTGCAAAGTTCAGTGGAGCCACCATACCGAGGATGAAGCTACCTGGGAACGAGAGGAAGACTTACGGAAGGACCACCCACACCTATTTTCTAGCCAACCCGAATCTTGAGGGCGAGATTCATCTTAAGGGGGGTAGGTTTGTAACATCCCAAATTTCCAATTTGGAATGTTATACATAGATCATCATTGCATATCATATTTTATTGCATTTTGGTTAATCCTAGAAATTCTAAGAAACTCAAGGACCCACGGAGAGAGTTGGGGATTTTGTTAAATTTCATGTTTGAGTTTTCTCAAATTTTGAAAATAGGATCATTTGGTTTTAATTATTTTTTTCTCCAAATATTTCCAATGTTAAAAAAAAAAGAGGAGATAAAATGACTTCTCCAAATAAAAGAAATATTGGAGGAAAAATATTAAAATCAAATAAGATTTTTATTTTGGACTTTTATTGCTATTTTATTTGAATTAGGAAAAAATGTGTTTTTCAAAATTGCATTAGAGGCCCAAGTAAATGTTCACTTTGTCCGCAATATAATTAGAGGACCGTGAAACTTTATTTCAGGATTTTTGGACTCATTTTAGTATTTCTTTTATTTGTTTTTCCATGTTAGGATTATTTAAAAAAACGTTGAACCGACCTAACGGGCCGTGTCCGACCCGGACACTTCGCCCGGCCGGCCCGCCGCCAGCCCAGCCACCACCCCGCCGGAGCCGCCGCCGCCACCGGTGGAGCCGCCGCCCGCCGCTACCGGAGGAGCCGCCGCCCGTCGTCGAAACTCTAGATCTAGTTTTTTTCCCATATCGGTTCAGTTTTTTCGGTTTAGCTAAATAGCGGACGTTCATCCGTACGTTTGTTTTAATGTACGTTGTTCATCAGTTAGCCGCAGACATCGAATGTTCGTTCGTTAGCCTATTTGTCTGTTTTTCTTTTTCCAGGGTTTTTCCGTGATTATTTTCGATCGCGATTTCTGCCATGTTCTTCGTTCTAGTTTATTTTTTCGCTCGTTTATCCGAAAGAGGTGAAACAAGTGCCTAGATCTTCGTCTCAAAGCCCTCTTTCTGTTTAACCAACTTGAACAAGATTTTGGTACTGTAAAATTTGACTTTAGTCCAGATTAGTAAACGAATCTTGTTTCTTTCGTAGTTTGAGTTTTGTTGCTCCGTTTGATTTGATTCTTTTTGCAAACCGGGGTTCTTCAGTTGAACTTTCTGGTTAGATCTTTTTATTTGAGTTTTACCCGTGCTTCTAGTTGACTACTTTTGTATGTTATTGTTTGCTTGCGATAGAACATCCAGAGTGCGAAGCGTGCTACTACGAGTCCCTAGGTTTTGCAGATGATCAGCAAGGCAAGTAACACTTTGATCATATCCCTTTAATACCCAGTTTTTATGCATTAGTTACAACCCTCAAACATTGCATGGTTAGGATCTGAATAACTTGTGGGTTTGGGAAGTAGATGATGAGGTAGAACGTATTGCCCTTTTATTATCAAACCTTTGAGAGTTACTTCTACGTTATGATCAGGATTGCTATGCTATGCTCGTAGACGTGGATTGGGCGAGTGTATCCATGACAGATGTGAGTATTGTTAATTAATGGTTAACTTAAGGTGGCTACTTAAATACACATCTGGGTGGATTGGTTGAGGCACCCTGGAGTACCAAGTGGTTGTCAGGACACCTGGAGAATCCAATGTTGTCCTAGGATATCCCGGAGTACCCGTGTGATCATTCTATGGTTCGCCACCCAGGCTCAAAGGGATCATAAGATTATTTTATGCTGGAAACTTTCGTGTGCAGCCACAAGCCAATATGGGCTCTTGCATAGTTGAGTAAGTTGAGTGAGCTCTTGAAGAGGTAGACTAGAAGATGTAGTGGGTTGTAGGTGGTACTGTCTACCCAGAGTAGAGAGTTGATGCTTCAGAAAGTTATGTCTTGATCCTCCGATCATGGATGCATTCGAGTCTTGTGGGGAAAAGCGCGCAAACCTCTACAGAGTGTACAAACTAATCATGGTTAGCTGTGTCCCCGGTTATGGACATCTTGAGTATCTAGATCTTGGATTATCATGTTGATCTCATCACTCTAAAATTAATTTGTTGGGTTTAATGATGATGTTTAATTGGGATTGAGTTGGAGGAACCTTCTCAATGTTTAACAACCACCATGATAGTTAAATAAAATTTATTCCTTTGTTGTAGGAAAAAATTGGCTTTATGCAAAAACTGTAACCACATAGCTTTCCACCAGCCAAATATGTATGTAGTGATAGCATTTATCTGTTCATTATCTTTTGTGTTACATTGCCAGCATATTCCATGTGCTGACCCGTTTCGTGCTGCAACATATCATGTTGCAGACTTTTCAGACGACGATTAAGGTGCCATAGGTCATTATCGTTCACTCAACTATGCCGTTGGAGTTGATGGACTCACTTTATCTTCCAAGCCTTCCGCTGTTATCGTTTTTAGATGGCCTCAAGCCATATTACTGTAATAAGTTCTCTTTTGAGACATTCAATGTAATAAGAGTGTGATTGAAACTCTTTTATAAATCCTCAAGTACTGTGTGTGTCAGCATTACCGATCCAGGGATGACACTGATGCACAGAGACTAGACTGTTTGAGGTCTGGTCGCTACAAGAAGAAGTTGAAAGGTGGCATATTCAGTATGCTCTTTAACTGATCTATCAAACGGTCTCCTGTTTGAAAATTTGACAAGTTTGCTTCTGTAGCTGTGCTAGCTGGACGTCCTTAAGGAGAAGTGTCCGGATTCCAAGGCGACATGCTACAAGAGCTGTCCAAAGTGCACGAGCAAGCTCGGAAAGCATTGAGGAACATGGTGAAGGTTTTATGTCCGTTCGATCACCCTCCAGGAAGTATGGATGAGCTTGCGAATTTATTCAAGGGAGCTCATCGCCGTTTGGAGCTATGGAAGATTTCAACATGTTGGGAAGGCGCCCGAGAAGCCTGGGCCATGGTGAAAACACGATATACCAAGCTTGATTTGAATCATATGGCCCGAATCGGACCTCGGGGACCAAATGAAAACAGCCGCAAAGTTTTCTCAACAGGATTGTAAACTAGAAAACCTACTAGAGGGTCTAGAGGAAGAAGTTTGTGAGTCCAAGTAGTAGTGTACTGTATCAAAAAACTTATCTCTAGCCGAATTGTAGAATGATTGTCGTGGCAGATTTTCCGCTTCGACCTCCAGAACCCGAGGTTCGGAGTGTTTCCGGATATTTATACCATTAGTGAAAACCAAGGCGTTTTTGGAAACTAGGCGGTCCGGTCATAGTTGCTTGAACAAACAAGTTGTATTCGGGGAGTTATGTTATATTACATTTGATCTTAAGAAACATCTTCCAGAGAGAATAGTTCCGTTAAGGGTTCCTTTCCCAGGGCCAGCATGTGTTTGTGCGCATGCATAAACTGTGGTGCGAGAAATCACAGTACACATTGTAACTGGGGGCATATATTGCAACGAGGGCAGTTAGTCTCTTGTCTACTGACCGATTATTCCCTTAAGAATGCTAGCTTTCGGCTTCACCCGTCTGAGGTACACGTCCGGATTACCTGACTGTAACAATTGCAGAGGTGCAACCTTTATGCCCTAGTCGAACAAGTGGGAACATAGGGCATAAGCACAGGAGCCAGGCAACCTAGCTTGGCAAAAACTGAAGTCATAAAGGTGCATATAATGGCGAAGACATGACACATATGAGCAGACAATTCCTATATACGGTCAGCTTGACGCTCCAAAATAATAATCAGAATAAGCTTCTGTGAAAAGAAACCCCCAGGTTTCATGGGGTATGTACATTTAATGATGTATATCCCTTGAATGTGCAGTTGATCCGAACACTGGTAGAAGTCGTACAAAAAACAAAAAGAGAATAAAAGGCGTGAGAGGGAGAGAAGAAAAGACGAAAAAAGGTTATAAGTGTGAACTTAGGCGTAGAATCTTCAAAGCCGAGGGGCGTTCCATGGGTTTGGTTCCAAACGATTATCTGAAGCATTGCGGAGGCGATAGGCTCCCCCAGTGAGAACTTCATCTATGATGAAGGGACCCTCCCATTTGGGCTTGAGCTTGTACTTTTTCTTCTCTGGTAGGCACGGGACAAGTTCACCAACATTATAAGTCTTTGCCCGTGCTTCCCTGCTTTGATATCGCCGAGCTTGCTATTGGTAAAATGCAGAACGAGCCTTCACAATGTCGCGCTCCCCCTCCAAGCCGTCCATATCGTCCTACCGACCGAGATCGACCTATCTCTCTTCATACATGCGTACTCGAGGTGAGTCATGAATAATGTCGCAAGGCAATACTCCCTCAGCGCCGTACACCATGAAAAATAGGTGTGTATCCGGTCGTGCGATTAGGCGTGGTACGCATCCCCCATAGTACAGAATCGAGTTCTTCAACCCAGTGCTTGGCTAATTCTCGCAGAGATCGCACTAGTCTGGGTTTGATGCCGCTCATTATCAAGCCATTAGCCTATTCGACCTGACCGTTTGTCTGAGGATGATATACGGAGGCTGTCGTGGAATTATCACGTCAGATGTCCTATTGTGAGGACTTAGTCGTGGAGCCATCGCGATCGGGTTAGCTTAGAGGGGTTAAACCGGACAAAGGACACGGGGAGTTTATACTAGTTTGGCCCCTTGCGGTGAAGGTAAAAGCCTACGATCCGGTTGTGGTGGAATTGATGTGGTCTCGATAGCCAGGGAGCGAATACGCTTTGCCTAGTTCTCGAGTTGTTGTCTCTTGTCCCTGAACCGCCGTCAGGTCGTCCCTATATATACACAGGTTGACGCTCGGCCGGTCTACAGAATCCAGAGGCCGGCTCATACAAGTGTCCGGCTCGGTTTCTTCCTTTCCCTATCTTACAACACAAGTCACATGCCTTATGGTGGTTTACATCTATGGGCCCTAATCTGCCATTAGGCTCTGGGCCTCTAAGCCTCCATAGTTAAAGCGCCATAGTCTTCGTCTTCATGGGATTCTATATAGATGACTGCTTGTGAGTATAATCCGGCCCCTCCTGGGCGGTTTATACTCATTAGTTATATCCCCAACATTAGGCCCCAGATTGGTTTGAACTTGTTCATGTCAATCTTCAACTTTGAGAAATTCTAATTTGAACATCTTCGTGTTGACCTTGTAAATCACCGTGACGTCATCTTCTGGAATCGCCATAAACCGCCATGACGTCATCTGCATATGCAAACCTGTAAATGCTTTTGTTATTAATTGATTTCCGAAGAACGAGGCGACAGCTGTGCCCCATTCTCCATTTTGGGCTCCTCGATTCCCGCGCCTGCCTACTTTATCCCTTTGCCTTATAAATAGGACCAACAGGTCTTCTTATTTCCCCTTTCGTGCCTCTTCTTCCTCCTTTCGACACCCGAGTCCTAAAGCTCCGCCGCCGCCGTCGACCTTCAAGCTCTGCATCACCACTGGCCGCTGCATCGACGTGATCTTACCAGAGAAACGTGACGCCTCCTCCACTGTTCAACCAACACCATTAAGTACTTCTTCTCATATAACAGATCTGCATTAGGGCTTCCACTGTTCATCAGTGTTCTTCACCGTTCCCCGCTTTTCCCCTTTTAGATCATGTGGCTTGATCTGAATCTGATAATAAAGGCAAGCAATAGTAGTTTAGCCTCTCTTTCCAATCATGGAAGATATCCTTCTTTGCATAAGATCCCATCTGAGCATATGTGTTCCTCTGCTGTCGCGATTTAGGTTAAAAACTTGTCTCCTTTTCTGAACTGTGGTAGATCCAAAATTACAACACCAACTTGTGAAATCTGTTTCTACAGCACTTAGTAAATTTCAGATCTGCTTGTTCCACTATAGGCGGTTTAACCTTTTAGATAATGATAATCCGCCAGGTACCATTAGCCCTCTCTTAAACCGCCAACTTTACCGGAATATTAATATCTGGTTTAGCGTGCAAATATGTTCGTATTGACTCCTTCCCTCGGCCTGATGCCGGTTTATGCATATCAATCCTGAACCGTAAACCAGCATTTGAACTTGTTTTTCAGCTTGTCATAAAAAATGGCCAAACAGTTCTCCTCTTGCAACTGGGTTCCCTCCCGGGTTACATAAGAACAACTGACTAGGTATGTTTTGACTGGCTCTTTAGCAAGGCAAGAAATCATTCATTGGAGAGTCCCGGGTACTGAAAATCCTCCTGAACCTCAAGACGGGGAAGTAGTCGTGTTTGTACATCATCTGGACCGAGGGTTGAGCCCTCCGGATTAAAAATATTCCGTGACGTGCTTGCGAGCTTCCAACTCCATCCTCAAGATATTGGACCAAACTCTGTGTCCAATGTTTGTAACTTCCAAGTGTTTAGTGAAGTTTATCTGCAAGAAGAATCGACCGTTGACTTTTTCAGAGACTTCTTTCACTTGAACCACCGTACTGAATTTACCGACGGCCCCAATACTGAGCTTGGTGGGGTATCGATTCAAAAAAGGAAAGAAGTTAATTTTCCTCATGCCAAACATGACAGCCACCCCAAGGATTGGAACCAAACTTGGTTTTACTGCCGAAACATTGCCCCTGAAGATGAAAATCCTCTACAGGGTTATCGTGCTCACCAGCTCAGTAATGAACATCCTCTGCCTCAATGGATGACTGCCAAGGAACGAACGAAATATGCCACACAGATTTCTAAGATCTGGACTTTTATGGCAAACGGTTTAACCAGTGTTGACCTTGTCCGCTGCTGGGTTTCATGGAGTATCTTGCCCTTAAGCCGGCGTCCCGGTTTAATGTGCGAGTATTCTGGGGATGTCAAGGACCTTCAACGGCACACTGATATACAGTTAACTGATGACGAGATTACTAAAGTTGTCAAAAAGATGTTGGATGAACCAATATCTGAGTGCAGCAAGACTGGGCTGCGTCCCTTTTGTGCCTTCAACAAACCACCAGTTGTAAGAATTGCATCTTTCTGTTTTAATCCGCCCTCTTTTGACACTTTCTGATAGCCTTCTGTTTACCTTTGCAGGCCAATGATCCGTTTTGGAAGAAAAAACCTCAAGACAAACCGGTAAAGGCACAAGACAAACTGGTGCGAGCACCTCGTGCTAAGTCCAAGGTCATAAAAAGGCCAGCCAAGAAGAGAACCGCCGAGTCCCCTGATCCGACTGAAGATGTTGATGACTTGGAATCAGAGGTAGAACTTGATTCACTTGGTTCATTTTTCAAGCACCTTATTGAAAATGATCACTATCAGGACGATGCGGAAGCCAGCCGTGCTGACAATGTAGAGGTAATTTCCCTTTCCTCCGATTCAGATCATGTGCCCATATAAAAACTCCGTCGCGCAGTCCGGAAAGTAAAATGTTCACATCCTCTCGCTTATTTGGATCCGCACTTTTCTTTGAAGACACAGCAACATGAAGCTGGTCGCACAACCCGGCACAGTGGCCAACAAGTCACCTCTTCCGGTTTACCAAACTCTCCGGTTCGCAAACGCTGTCCAGAGGTCTCTTGTACTTCTAATACATCTTATCCCAAGGCGGGTTGCTTTCGATACCCTCTTAATCCGTCTGATTTGAATTATCAGGGAACTTCCAATTCATCCTCTGGCGATTCATTAACCACAGAGATGCCTCCATTCAAGACCGTTCCTGGGTAAGCATGATATACTTACTTTTATGTCTTGCTCTTGTTTATTGTATTAATCTCTGTATCTTATTCTTTCCAGAGCCAAGGCCAGACTTAGCAAGAAAGCCAAGCTGGCTATACCAATTCATGCTAATCAGAACCCTGAACCGGACAAGACCCCTGAACCTCATGATCCGAATGTTGATGTTGTCCGGGAAGATCCAGTACCTCCGGTTCAGGATACTTTCGCTGAACCGGACGAAAGAAATGTCATGAACCAGCCTGCTGATCCGCCAAGCCCAGCCAAGGATGAAGATAATCTGCCAAGCCCAGCCAGAGATACTGACAATCCGCCAAGCCCAGCCAAAGGTGGTGATGATGATGTTGTCATTATTGGTACTGGTCATACTGTTCCTGGTAACCCGGTCGCCTTATCAAAGCATAGTGCCAAGGAAGAATTTGCTGCTATGGGCAAGGGCAAGTGGAAAACAGATTTATCCAGCTGTGTTAACCTCAATGCTCAGGAACTCCACTCTAGATTTCTAAACCGCCTGTATACAAGTCGTGACTATGAAGCCGGTTTAGTCAACTTGATGAAGGAGAGCTATGAGGTAACTCCTGTTCGAATGTTTCATAGAGTTCTTCTTTTGCTTTATAGCAACTCCAATGTAGCCCCAAGGGCCGGTTTATCTCTTCAAGATGAACCAGGACTTTGATAAGAAAAACTTCAACAGTGTAGCCCCCAAGGGACGGTTTATCTCTTCAAGATGAACCGACACTTCCTATTGTAAAGCTTATCCTTGCTAATGTCCTTTACACCCGGTTTATCTGATCAATTAAGCATTAGCCGCCAAGTGCCAAGATGAATACTTGTATTGAGCCTTGGGACATAAAATAGCAGTTAGGAAGAAACAATCCGCATTAGCCCCTAAGTGCCAAGTGTATAACTTGTTATGTGCCTGGGACTTTTGAAAAAGTATTACCAACTTACTATCTGTCTTTTGTAGGCTGATTTATCCAACAAGGGTTCTCAAATCGCCGACCTCCAGGAAAACATTAAGTCCCAGCAAGCCGAAACCTCCAAAGCCAAAGATGAATTGAAGGGACCTTTAACATCCATGGAACAACTGAAGGATAGCTTCATGAACGAGTGGGCAGGCTGGGAGACTGAAAAAGCCGCTTTGCTGAAACGGGCGGAGGATGCTGATGCGACACTTAAACCAGTGGCGGAAGAGCTGACTGGCTTGAAGCGGCAGATCAACGCTATGACTTCTGCCATTAATCAGTCCTTGAATATCGCCAGTTTAACGACAATATTGTAACCATTGCAGGCAACCATGTTACCCATCTTGGTTCAGATATGCGGAAGAAATTGAAAGCTGCCTATACCTTGATAGAGCAGTTGTATACCGGCGCTCAATGCGTCATCTGCGTAGCTTCTTACAATAAACCGCCCCCCACTTTGATCAAAGACACATTGGCCAGGTTATCCATGACACCTGCCCAGGTTGAGGGAGATCAGCTGCAAGAGCTGGCGCTTTAGTTGCACTGACTCGGGCTAAGGCTTGGATATCTGATCTTGATCCGGACGACATTGGGAATGGCTATCCTAGCCAAAAAGAAGATGGGTCAGAGTTTGACAATGATGCCCTGAAAGCCTTAACAAAAGAGATGCGCCCACTTGCAAGTAAGTTGGCTGAAGAGACTGATTTGTCTTTTCACCGGTCCATCTATGATGCAGACAATAGACGGATTGATGCATCGGTTTATGAAGTCCAGAATCTGATCCCACCAAAGCGTAAGCACACTTATGCCCCTGATGTTGAACCAGGAGATTTTATAAGAGATGAAGTTGTCTTCCGAGCTTTGTCTGGAATTGACTAGGCAACTATTGACTTCCAGCCACTGGGTGGGGAGGAGGAGGGTGAACCGGCGCAAGACGATCCATCATCTTCACGTCATCCTGATGATGAATCTTAAACCGGCAGCCGGCCTGTATTTCTGCAGATTGCGTTCTGTGAAACAAACAATTATCTTTTTGGGCATCAAGGCGCCTTGTAATAGGATAGCTGAAATACTTGCTTGATATGTTGCCATCGTGCACTGCTGCATAACACTACTTTAATCCATCATGATTGTTGCTGCCTGTGCTTATGTGCTTTAGCAATTTTATGCAATCTTATTTCTGCACAAAATAGATTGAAAAGATTGTCCTAGCGGTTTACCGCCGAACGGGTCATAATGCCCAATATAAAGCTTGGTTTATAACCAAGGATACAAGAATATCAAAATATGAAATAGATCATACCTGTGATATTTAATCACATCGTTGGTTTACCAACTTGATTGTAGTAAGGGTGATAACCCAAGTCTTGAGTGTTAATAACTCCCACCATTCTGCGCTGGTGTATAGGAAGCCATGCCGGGTTATGATAAACATCGGATGCTCATCCTGGCGACGTATAGTCAATGCCAAACCGGGTTAACAATCACCGGTTCATAATTGAATGTTGTCTGACAACTTGTAGCTGAAAGCCAAGCCGGGTCAATAGACGCTAGTTCAACAAAAACCTTATCAAAAGAGAAAAAATCTTGACAAAGGCAAATAAAACCGTGTAGTCGAGGCTTTTCAAGGGCTGCCAGGCCCAAATTCGAGGCTTTTCATGGGCTGCCAGGCCACTGAGTTAAACCATTTACAAAGCCTTTCAAGATGGGCCTCCAATTAACCAATCGTCGTTTTAACTTTGACAAGTTCAGGGTGTGTATAAGATTGACTTGTCAAACATTCGGCGGGTCATGCCAGGATTACCTGGAAGGAGTGGCTTACTTGATGAAGGCAGGTTAACCCGGGGTTTTAGGTGAATACACCAGGCTTCCAAGCCGGGCTTGATAGCCTATTACAAGGGTCCTTTCAAACTCTTTGTTGCATTGCACAAAAGAGCCCCCAAGTAACTTTGTGAGTTGTGCTCTATGGGTGCCTATGTTTGAGTTGTGCGTAGCAACAATACTCTCTTTGGCCCCTTGGGTGTGAAGCTCCCAAGCTTTGTTGTGGTGTGATAGCCGGATTAATGGACAGAACTCCGCTTTGTCAGCCAAAGCCCCCATGTAACCAAAAAATATTGGAAAAAACGGCAAAGGCCATGCGTTTAGCAAGGATGCCGGTTTATTCTATTGATCATAATATATACATTTTCAAATATGTACATAAGAGGATCCTATGGCTCAGGTGTAGTAAGGCCGAAGATGAGCTATGTTCCACGGCCTACGGGTCTCCTCCTCCGACTTGCGTGAGTCTTTGTGCTCTCGAACATCGATGAGGTAGTATGATCCATTGTGCAGATTCTTGCTGACCACAAAGGGTCCTTCCCAAGGTGGGGATAACTTGTGCATATCGGTCTGATCCTGGATGAGCCGGAGCACCAAGTCGCCTTCTTGAAAGGTTCTTGTTTTAACCCGGCGGCTGTGAAAACGCCGCAAGTCTTGCTGATAAACTGCTGAACGAGCCAACGCCATGTCCCGTTTTCATCTAACAGGTCCAGTGCTTCTTGACATGCTTGCTCATTGTCCGCTTCAACATAATTGGCAACCCAGGGCGAGTCAGGACGAATATCACTTGGGAGTACCGCCTCTGCCCCGTAAACCATGAAAAAAGGTGTATATCCCGTAGATCGATTGGGGGTGGTGTTTATGCTCCATAACACAGAAGGTAATTCCTCCACCCAACAACCCGGCGTCCTTTTAAAAGGAACCATAAGCCGGGGCTTGATATCCTTCAAGATTTCCTGATTAGCTCTCTCAGCTTGACCATTAGACTGGGGGTGGGCCACTGATGACACATCAAGCCGGATGTGCTCTCTTTGACAGAAGTCCTCCATCTCACCTTTGGAGAGGTTCGTGCCATTATCTATGATGATGCTGTGTGGAAAGCCGAAGCGGAAGATCACCTTTTTTATGAATTGAACCGTCGTGGCTGCATCACACTTGCTTACTGGCTCCGCCTCAACCCATTTAGTGAACTTATCAACCGCCGCCAATAGGTGTGTCTCTTTATCCTTGGACCGTTTAAAAGGTCCTACCATATCGAGCCCCCAATTAGCAAACGACCAAGTGATTGGAATCATCCTTAGCTCTTGATCCAGAACATGAGCTCGGCGTGAAAATTTCTGACAAGCATCGCACCATTTTACCAAGTCCTCGGCATCAGCATGAGCCGTCAGCCAATAGAAGCCATGACGAAAAGCTTTAGCAACCAAGGATTTTGAACAGGCGTGGTGACCACAGTCTCCTTCGTGGATCTCACACAAAATCTCTTGGCCCTCTTTAGGAGAAACACAACGCTGGAACACACCCGAGACACTGCAATGATGTAACTCGCCATTGTGAATAACCATGGACTTTGATCGCTGGACTATCTGTCTGGCCAGAACTTCATCTTCTGGCAACTCGCCCCAGTTCATATGCGCCAAATATGGAACTGTCCAATACGGAATAATATGTAAAGCGGCCACTAACTGTGCCTCCGGATCAGGAATAGCCAAGTCCTCCTCTGTAGGCAACTTAACTAACGGGTTATGCAGGACATCCAGAAAGGTATTGGGCGGCACCGGTTTACGCTGAGACCCTAGCCGGGTTAAAGCATCCGCTACTTCGTTTTTGCGCCGATCAATGTGCTCAACTTGATAACCCTTGAAGTAACCAGCCACAATATCCACCTCTCATCTGTAAGTCGCCATGAGTGGATCCTTAGAGTCCCAAGTACCAGAAACTTGCTGAGCCACCAGATCAGAGTCCCCAAAGCATCGTATCTGGCTTAAGTTCATTTCCTTAGCCACGCGAAGACCGTGGAGCAAGGCCTCATACTCAGCTGCATTGTTAGTACAAGGAAACATTAAGCAGAGAACATAATGAATTTTATCACCTTGAGGGGAAGTAAGGACAACTCCAGCCCCCGAGCCCTCCAATTGCCTGGACCCGTCGAAGTGGATAGTCCAGTATGTGTTATCCGGTTTGTCTTTCGGTGCCCACAACTCTGCCCAGACGTTGATGAAGTCCACGAGCGCTTGAGATTTGATAGCTTTCCGAGGCATGTACTTCAACCCGTGCGGTCCAAGCTCGATATCCCACTTCGCAACCTGGCCAGTTGCCTCCCTGTTCTGAATTATATCGCCCAAAGGAGCAAAACTGACCACTATGATGGGGTGGCCCTGAAAGTACTGTTTAAGCTTCCGACTTGCCATGAAAACCCCATACACCAGCTTCTGCCAATGCGGATATCTTTGCTTTGACTCGATGAGCACTTCGCTGATATAGTAAACCGGCCTTTGAACCGGATATTCCTTCCCCGCCTCTTTGCGCTCGACCACAATAGCCATGCTGACAGCCCGGGCATTAGCATCCACGTACAATAACATCGGCTCATTATCAACCGGAGCGGCAAGGACCGGCGGTTCAGCCAACTGCCTCTTCAAGTCCTCAAACGCCGCATCAGCTGCGTTACTCCAGACAAAAGTATATGTTTTCTTCAACATCTGATATAGAGGGATTGCCTTCTCTCCTAGACGGCTGATAAACCAGCTCAGGGCTGTAATTCGACCCGCCAGTTGCTGAACATCATTGATACACGCCGGTTTAGCCAGAGACATAATAGCCTTGATTTTTTCTAAATTAGCCTCAATGCCCCTGTTAGACACCAGGAAACCTAAGAGCTTGCCTGCCGGAACACTGAAGACGCACTTAGCCGAATTGAGCATCATCTTATACACCCGAAGATTGTCAAAGGTCTCCTTTAAGTCGTTAATCAATGTCTCCTTCTTCCTGGACTTTACCACAATATCGTCCACATAAGCATGAACATTGCGCCCGATTTGGGTATGAAGACAATTCTGTACACAGCGTTGATAAGTCGCCTGGGCACTCTTGAGCCCAAAGGGCATAGATACATAGCAGAAGGCTCCAAAGGGAGTGACGAAAGCTGTTTTCTCCTCGTCCTTAACTGCCATCTTGATCTGATGATAACCAGAATAAGCATCCAAGAAACTCAAATGCTCACAACCCATCGTAGCATCAATGATCTGATCAATACGAGGGAGAGCAAAAGGATCGATCGGACAAGCTTTGTTCAAGTCTGTGTAATCCACACACATGCGCCAAGTGCCATTCTTCTTAAGCACTAGTACCGGATTGGCCAGCCACTCTGGATGAAAAACCTCAATGATAAACCCAGCGGTCAACAGCCGGGCCTCTTCACCAATGGCCTAGCGCCTTTCTTCGTTGAAGCGACGAAGAAACTGCTTGATCGGTTTAAACTTGGGATCAATATTGAGATTGTGCTCAGCGAGTTCCCTTGGTACACCTGGCATGTCAGAAGGCTACCATGCAAAGATGTCCCGGTTCTCATGGATGAACTCGATGAGCATGCTTTCCTATTTTGGATCCAGATTAGTGCTGATACTAAACTGTTTGGATGAATCGCCAGGAACAAAATCAACCAGCTTAGTCTCATTAGCTGATTTAAACTTCAGGGTTGGGTCATGCTCTATGGTGGGCTTCTTCAGAGGAGTCATATCTGTCAGATCAACATTGTCCTTGTAGAACTTCAACTCTTCTGCCGCACAAACCGACTCCGCATAAGCCGCATCACCCTCTTTGCAATCCAAAGCGATCTTACGACTCCCATGTACTGTAATGGTCCCCTTATGACCCAGCTGTAGATAAATA
The DNA here is from genome assembly GCF_002162155.2 of Triticum dicoccoides. Classification (NCBI taxonomy): domain Eukaryota; kingdom Viridiplantae; phylum Streptophyta; class Magnoliopsida; order Poales; family Poaceae; genus Triticum; species Triticum dicoccoides. The sequence goes on along the minus strand of NC_041385.1, from coordinate 545,479,467 downwards.
TAACAGGGCCTTGCCATGAACCTTGCATAAGCCGGCCATCCAAACAGGGCATGATATGGGCTCTAGATTTTTACCACCTCAAAGGTTAAGGTTTCTGACCTGGAATCACGGTCATCTCCAAATACCACCTCCAGATTTATCTTACCAACTGGGTACGCCGATTTACCTGGTACCACTCCGTGGAAAACAGTGTTTGACGGTTTAAGATTTTTGTCTGTCAATCCCATGCGCTGGAAGGTTTCATAATACAGAATATTGATACTGCTCCCTCCATCCATGAGAACCTTGGTGAACTTATAACCTCCAACCTGAGGCGCCACCACCAAAGCCAAATGACCCGGATTATCAACCCAGGGCGGATGATCCTCTCTGCTCCACACAATGGGCTGCTCAGACGAACGTAAGTAACCAGGCAGTGCCGGTTCAACAGTGTTAACTGCCCTCTTGTGAAGCTTCTGATCGTGCTTGCACAAGCTAGTGGTGAAAACATGATACTGCCCACTATTTAATTGCTTTGGGTGACTCTGATAACCCGACTGCTGCTGATTCCCCTGATTATTCTATTGATTATAACCACCCTAGTTGTTCTGATTGCCCTGATTATTCTGGAAACCTGAGCTTGAACCGCCTCCGCCGTAACTCGGCTCATGAGATCCGGGACCTGAACCGCCAGATGGAACCTGATCATATCGAGAGAAAAAAATTAGAATTTGAACTCTCGCATAATGAAACAGTCCTTCCAGAGGTGCGTGGCTGGAACCTCCTTTGTCCCATGCTTTGGGCACGGCTGGTTCAACAGACGCTCCAGATTCATACCGCCACCATGCTGGGGCAGTTTACCCTTACGACGTTGATTATTACCGTGCACATTGGTTATAGCCACAAAGTCAGAGCTGTCCGCTTTACATTTACCATTGTTGCTGTTGCCCGCCGGATTAGGCTGCTGTACCTTGGTGTTGCCGCTCTTCTTTCCCTTCCCCGGCTTTTCCTCGTCAGACTCGGGATCCTTGGTACTATCAGAGTCAGCATAGTTAACCAGATCCCCCATGAGTGTTCCCATATCATTGCAGTGATGCTTGAGCCGCCCCAACTTGAACTTCAAAGGTTTGAACTTGCAATTGCCCTCCAACGTTATGATTGCTGAATCTGCATTGATGTGGTCAGATGAATGTAAGATCTCAGAAACCCGGCATACCCAATGGGTAGTCTGTCAGGACCCCGACTCAAAGCCACACCGATCTAGCATGTAACACCTCATATCACTTTGCGGCCTCACGCACGGTATTCCCACGGGTGTCGCCTTACCTTGCCCGGGACCGTTTGCGCCTTTTGGCACACGTATATGACAGTGTCACTAGCATCCATATGACAAGGAGCCCGGGCTGACATGGCTAGTCGTGAACGCAAAGTGGCACTAACTTACAGGGACAGGCATACATGACCCAGCAATGAACGTGTCAGTCATCAGCGAGTGAATCCGGGCTGTAGCAACTGGGCTAGCAGGACTCCAGTAAACCGGGCTGTAGCAGGCTAACAGGATTCCGGTAGACACTGCATGACATTTCCCCGAAGGTACAGACACAGGAATGAAGAAGGACACATGCCGGCCAGCCTAAGTGTTCCGGAGTAGTAGGAAGCTACCAGGGCTCAGTGGAAGCACTAGGAGAAATTTCCCGGTAAGAGAGGCTACCAAGGATAAACAACTAGATAGTCAGATCCCACACATACCAAGCATTTCAATAACATACACACAATAAGCTCGATATGTGCAAATACAACATGGCATCACAACATGACTCTACGACTCAAGTATTTATTCAATAGGCTCCGAGGAGCGAGATATTACAATCATGGGTCTCATGACCCAACAATTAGAGCATACAAGTCAAAGCACATGCGGAAGCTTAACATGTCTGAGTACAGACATCTACAAATAGAAAAGGCTGAGAAGCCTGACTATCTACCAGATCCTGCCGAGGGCACAAGATCGTAGCTGAGGTAACAAGCTAAACGTTTAAGTCCACGTGGTACTACTAGCGAGACTGAAGTCTCTCTGCAAAAACATAAATTAAGCAACATGAGTACAAATGTACCCAGCAAGACTTACATCAGAACTAACTACCTATGCATCAGTATCAACAAAGGGGATGGTGGGGTTTAACTGCAGCAAGGAGGCTTTGACTCAGTGGCTAACCTGAACTACGACTGCAAGTAACTCTTTTGAGGTGGCGCACACGAGTCCACATATTCACCATATCAATACACCACTATGGATCCGCTCCCGTCTCCCTACGAGAATGCCATCCATAGCACTCACGCTTATCTTTCGTATTTTAAAGTATCCACTTTCACTTGTCTATGAACTGTACAGGCAACCCAGAAGTGCTATTCGAATAGATCATATTAACCCTGCAGGGGTGTACTTCTTCACACACGCTCTCACCACTTACTGCCGTTTACACGACATGTACTCGGCAACCTTCAAGCGGAAGCCCAGCGAGGGTGTCGGCCACGACCTGACTAACCACACAAGTCTCTCGTCCAGGTTTATCGCCTATCCGGGTTCCATCCGCAAGGAGATCTGGCCGGGGTGTCGCTCACGGCCCCAAATGATGTGAGCAGGGTTCCCAAGCCCACCATCCGGGTGCCACTTGGTACACCGTGCCACTGTGCCTAGTCTGCCCCAAGCCCACCTGTACCGGGTGCTACTTGGTAGACTACTAACACTACCTACAAACACCAGAAACTAGTTGCAACTCCTGGTCAGATATCGAGTTGATTAATAAGTCAAGAGAGTCAATTAAGGATCCCAATGTGTGGTAGTAGTTGTTCATGGATCACAAACACAGAACTCGGTTCCTGAGGACGGCTGCAATGAGACAACCCACCATGTACTCCTACACGGCCTCTCACCGCTACCTTTACCAAATCGTGTTCACACACTTAGCTCTCAACAGTAGGACATGTTCACCACATTCCAATTCATCCCCGATGAATCAGACCTGACTCAACTCTAAGCAGTAGCAGGCATGACAAACAAGCATGAATGAGTAGGCACATCAGGGCTCAAACAACTCCTACTCATGCTAGTGGGTTTCATCTATTTACTATGGCAATGACAGGTCATGCAGAGGATAAAGGGGTTCAGCTACCGCAGCAAGTAACAGATGAAACATTGTTGTCCTAATGTAGTAAAAGAGAGCAGGAGCGAGGGAGTGGGATTTTATCGGAATGAACAAGGGGGTTTTGCTTGCCTGGCACTTCTGAAGATAATATAGCTCTTCATCGGTGTCATCGGTCTCATCGTCGGAACCACGTCTACTGAGAGGGAACAATTACCGGCAATAGAGAGGAAACACAATCAATGCAATGCAACATTATGATGCATGATCATGACATGGCAACATGCTGGTGTTTTGAGCTAATGCAGCTAGCAACAAAGTTAAATGAAGTTGGTTTGAACCCTAAGTTCAAAACCAAACTCCATATGTGAAATTCAAATGTCATTTATATGATTTGTGCTAAACAGCAGCTATAAGTTGTTCTAACATGCATGAAAATGGTACAGATGGATAGATTGGATTTTTCTGATCATTTTTCATATATAAATTATTTCATTTGGAGTTACGGTTGATTTTCTATGAATATTAGAAGTTTGGGATATTTTCTGAAATTTCCTGAATTAAATTAAATCCAAAAAATGGTTAACTGCATCAGCATTGCATCACTGTGACGTCAGCGGGTCAACTGCAGTTGACCAGGTCAAATCTGACCAGTAGGGTCCACTGGTCAGTGACCCAGTGTTGTTAGTGGCACTGACAGGTGGGGTCGGGTCAACGCACACGTCAGCATAGTCAAGGCTGACACGTGGGCCCGCCGCAATTAGATTAAACTTAATCTATTTTAGTTAGCCGGTTAGTTAGGCGGTGGGGCCCGGCTGTCTGTTTCACTGGAGGTTAATTAGTGGCGTGATTAGCTGCTAATGACGGCCACGTCGGCAGTCGCCGGAGCCTTGCCGGCGACGACCAAAACGACGGCGGCTTGGCTCGGATTTGAGCTACGGGTGGTGGTTTGGCAAGCTGAGGGCACCGGGGAGTAGCTCTTGCTCGTCCGCATCCAAAGGACCGGACGGGAAGCCTCGGGGTGGCCGGGAGCAGCGCCGGCGGCGAGCAAGGCGGCGGCCGGAGTGCGGGCGGGGTCGGGTTTGGCGCTACGGTGCACGGGAGGAGAATCTGGTGGGTGGAACGTGCTCCTGGCGGTGCACTGAGCGTGCTTGCGGGCTCAAACGCGGGTGGCGGCAGTTTTGGCTGCGGAGACGCCATGGACGGCGGCGGGGAGCTTTCGGGTGCGGTGGGAATGGCGGCTACGAAGACCAAATGAGCACGGGAACTAGGGAGAGAGGAAGAGGAGCTCACAGCAAGGTCGTCGGTGATCTCGGCGCGCTCGGGGACGCCTTGGAGACGACGGAACGTCGGTGGCGATCACCGGCGGCAGAGGAGGAAGATGACGAGGTAGCCAGCGATGCGGGGCGCCTGGCGTCGCGTGGCTCTTCGTAGATGATGAATACAACGCTGCGGTTCTTCTGGGAGGGTCGACAAGGCAAGGGAGGGCAGGTGGCCGTGGCAACAGCGAGCGGCGGCGACAGGTCTGCTCGGCTTCGGGAGCGAGAGTGAGAGAGGCGAGGTAGGGAGAGAGGGGAGCGGTCGAGCGGGTCCAGGGTGCTGCATGGCGTTGTCCTGGGTGTCGAGGCAGCGGCGGGAAGCAGGAGGTGGCCGAAAACGCACGCGCGCGCGCCACGCTTCCCCTCTGCCTACTGGCAGGAGGAAGAAGACGGCTCTGCCCTCGGTGGGCTGGGCCGCTATAGTGCCAGCACAGGTAGGTCGGCCCAGGTAACTCTCTCTCTCTGTTTCTAATTTAAATTGTTTTCTGTTTTCTATTTTTCTCCAACTGTTTTGGCTTTAGTAAAAATACTAAAGCATTTTATAAAATCCTGAAATAATTTGTGGACACTTCATGGGTTAATCTAGTGGCCCACATTTAGTTTCAGAATTATTTGAGCATTTTAAATATTTATAGTAATTAAATGCTCAAATCCAAATACATAGTGATTTAAATCAAAAATCCAGAGATGACCTAGAAATATATTCATCATTTTTGACAGAGGTTTTAACCTTTATCAGAAGTCATGAACATTTTCAAAGGCACTTTGGGTTCATTGAGAATTATTTTAGGTTGAACCTATTTGAATTTCATTTGGTGCTAGGGCTTGGATCAATCCCCATTTCAAGTTTCATGAGAATTAAACATGATGCATGGATGCAATGCCACTAACTACAAGCATTAATCTAGGGCTGTGACAGCTCACCCCCACTAAACAAGAATCTCGTCCCGAGATTCAAGAGGTGAGGTAAGAAGACAGAGAGGACACAAAGCTAATACGATCTTCACGATCCAACTGTCCTTCTCAAAGATGTTGATTCATTGGTTCAAATTGATCTTGACGTCTTGCTTTGAGAACTTCATCCAACATGACAACGAGAGGAAAGGGAGAATTATAGAAGAATCGATCTTCTTGAGGTTCGAGCAACTTAGGATCATCTCAATGGTCACAAGATCAACTCACGGAATGAGACGTAGAAACATCTCTGGAGCTGAGAGGCAAGACATGCATCAGGAGGGACGGAAGAAACAATTTGACGAGGGTTTCAAAGTAGCGAGGAAACAATTACTATGACCCCATAACGGGGCACCTTGGGAGAGGTGACTCATAGAAATATTATCTTAAGTGGCAAAAAGAGTTACTTTTGATTCATAGATCATTGAAACTCTTTATACCAACCTAAGGCAAATCATAATGGATCGTTTGAGGGAGCTCAAAAGAATGGCATACTAAAACTAGGATGGATGATGTGGATTACCTTGTTAAAGACAACACAAGGGATGATTTTAGTAACTGGGGAGAAGCTCAATAGTAAAGAGTGAGTCCACTGTTTGAAAAGTTATAGCATAACCGAGGAAACTGAGAGCAATCCTAGTTAGTGCCGATGATAATACCTAGCGCTTGTGCGTGCTCTCAAGAACTTGAGCATTTCCATATTCATCAAGGTTTCACCAATATCCATGTCAAGGATCCTGGAAGGACAACGTACTACCATGATGAACAGCGATGGACGATGCAGATGCAAAGGAAGGTAACCTTCTCAGATTTCACCTTAGCGGGGCCAAGGGAACAAAATTTGGATAATCGACCGAGAGACATTTAGCACTCCGCTTCTAATGTTCTCCTTGATGTGCTAGTGTATCCCATTCATAGTTATGGTTTGATATCTAGAACATCAAGTAAAAGGTCAGACTTCGGAAACACAAAATCCATAAGGGATAACTAGGGAGTAAATCCTACGAAATCCTTATGGGGAGGTGACCAACTTCTTCAATCAAGATACTACAATAATAGGTCTTCCGCCTGGGTGTATTGGCCACGACATCCACTTTACCGGGTTACAAAGAGACCGATACTATAGTTCTTGGGAAACATTCCAACCATCATAACTGCCTGAGATTCAGATCTGGTTGGTGTCAGGAAAATCCAGACTCATCAAGTCTAGAAAGAAAAATGAAATTTTGCAACACAAATGGACGAGATGACGTTGCGAGATTCTCGGGGGATGAACTACGATAGCAAGCTCCAAAACATGAGTTGGTTCTGCTACACACCTGCGAACACACTATCCTAGACAAGCGTGACCACGTGGCAGTCTTATAATGAAATACTACCGAGTTCAGGTGGGGAACCATAATCGAGGATATTGAAGTCCTTGCATAAGGCATGCTCTTAAGAAGGAACTTCCTTTCCTTGAACAAATCAATCAGTGGCTTGGTGTGCTAGGGGATACATATGGAATGAAGATGATCAGTCTATCAGACCATAGAATACTTCGCACATGCATGACTGACTTGGGATGATTCCAGAGGAAGCAAGAACAAACTTTCTCGAATTCACGGTGGCAACTTACATCAAATGCACGTGAATCAAAGGAAGTCACTTCTTTCACCCAAACATATACTTCATGAACGGGGCATGAAGAAAATGCTTACACAAGTTTCCAACACTAGCTAGATGTTCAACACAAATCATGGAGGAGACAAAATGCCGCTGATGGCTCAACAGCAACTCATTGGAATTTCCATATCACTGGATTTCCACCATTATGTGAACAATGTGATAGTATTGGTCAGACCAAAAGATATAATGGTGTATGCTCGAGGAAACAACCATGAGTAAGACAACATTACGAACATCATTGGTTTTGAATTGATTTGATGATAGCCCATACTCAAATCAAAGTTTCGATAAGACAATAGATCCAACAATTGATCACGAGGATCAACCAATGAAGATATCATCTTTCTTCAACACACACACACACAAAGATATCCCTTTGGAATGAACTGAGTCGGACAAGCTATTATCTTCCAACTCTCCAAGTTGTTGTTTAGCTTAACCAACTAGCTCAGGGTATCCGACATAGATTCTTGGAGAAAGGGTGGTTTATAGGAAACCAACTTGATCACGAGCTCAACATAGCGGTCAGGTAACAACCTGGTGATACTTCCGAGAAGATAATCGGAAAATCACGAACCACCGATATGCTATTAAGTTTGAGAACAATCTTGCTTTTCAGGGCAAGACAAGATGATCAAATAAGCAAGGGATTGGCATAGCCCTAACTCATTGATCGAAAGGTGCACCGAAAATAAGGACTAGGTAGCACAATCTATCTTAGAATGATGATTCAAGAACCAACATGCTAAGAATGAAATTATTGTCCTTTAGCTACCAAGCAACAAGGTTGCTAGGAGTATTGATTTCACACATCACGATTCACTTGTCGACATTCCGGTTGCAACAACACGGGGACCGAGAAATGAATAATGATGGAGAGAGTATCACTATGTCAAGAATTCATGAGAGATGCTGCAATTCCTATGACAATCCTGACACAAAGGGGGTAATACTCCGAGGTAGAACAGAACAAAAGCTGGATTGGCTTTTTGATCTGCGGAATACAACTACTTTGACTAGTCCAAGAAATGGATGAGGTGCTGGAGTTTGTTTCTCCTAGTCATTCCGGAATAGAATGGCTCGATGGACCACAGCAATAATAGGCATCGATGGTCATGAATGCATGACACGCTCTTAACTATCAAATGATAGATGGAGGTCAGATAACAACTAAAGAGGGACAACTCAAAGGAACATATGGTTGCTCTAAGTTGTGGATGCATGGATTGACATGTCGAACGAGTTCAACATATTTCTTCCGGATAACCCATGCAGAAAGGTAGAACTGACAGAGTCGCAATATAGAATGGAAAACCCATCGAGAGCACTCCTGTTGTGATCTCTTGATCCAACGAACATCTGCCGTAAGTGGTTCATAGTATTTGGAAGAAGCAAATACCATGGACCTCGAGGACTATCGCAAAGGTTACTAGTGTCCTAAAGGAACTAGCAAACACTATCAACATGAAATAAGTAGGGTGAATCTCGGGTTCAAAACCCAGGAGTAGAATACCTACTAACTAAATGGCATCACGGGATGCTTTCGAGAATGATGGCCAGAATTATCACATTGGGACCACAAAACATGGCTAGATTACTAGGTGATACTGTAAACACCTAGGGTCGTACTAATAGCTCCAACATATATGTCGAGGCAATAGAGTACCTCAACTCACTGATTAGTGTGGTTAATCTGGCCCAAAGGGACATCGGGAACAGGAGGAAGGGATTTGCAAATGCATCAGACTATTTAGAAACCTGGGGTGACTCTGACAGCATAACGGCTGTAAATGCTCAAAAAGATTTGAGACGTCCGGCAAAATGGTGGCATAGCCACTCAACATCACAATATCAAGGTTTCGAGATCAACAGTTAACATACGGAAGTGGTAGAGACTGAACTGAGGCTTGAATCCATCAATCCTATAAGGCTACGGATTGTAACACGTGATCGTGATAGAAAGAAGAGAAAGCCTAGTTCCTTAACCCCGTAGGAAAGATACGATGATTCAGATTAGAAGGGCATAAGGTAAAGGAGTAAAAAGAGCCTTACGTTCCATCCCACAATCAATTCCCTTATATAACTAAAGAATTTCTAGACTCAACTTCGACCAATTTGGCTTGGTAACCCTACAGGCAGTCAGGCTCTTATACCAAAGCTGTCAGGACCCCGACTCAAAGCCACACCGATCTAGCATGTAACACCTCATATCACTTTGCGGCCTCACGCACGGTATTCCCACGGGTGTCTCCTTACCTTGCCTGGGACCGTTTGCGCCTTTTGGCACACGTATATGATAGTGTCGCTAGCATCCATATGACAAGGAGCCCGGGCTGACATGGCTAGTCGTGAACCCAAAGTGGCACTAACTTACAAGGACAGGCATACATGACCCAGCAACGAACGTGTCAGTCATCAGCGAGTGAATCCGGGCTGTAGCAACTGGGCTAGCAGGACTCCGGTAAACCAGGCTGTAGCAGGCTAACAAGACTCCGGTAGACACTGTGTGACATTTCCCTGAAGGGACAGACACAAGAACGAAGAAGGACACATGCCGGCCAGCCTAAGTGTTCCGGAGCGGTAGCAAGCTACCAGGACTCAGTGGAAGCACTAGGAGACATTTCCCGGTAAGAGAGGCTACCAAGGATAAACAACTAGATAGTCAGATCCCACACATACCAAGCATTTCAATAACATACACACAATATGCTTGATATGTGCAAATACAACATGGCATCACAACATGACTCTACGACTCAAGTATTTATTCAATAGGCTCCGAGGAGCGAGATATTACAATCATGGGTCTCATGACCCAACAATCAGAGCATACAAGTCAAAGCACATGCGGAAGCTTAACATGTCTGAGTACAGACATCTACAAATGGAAAAGGCTGAGAAGCCTGACTATCTACCAGATCCTGCCGAGGGCACAAGATCGTAGCTGAGGTAACAAGGTAAACGTGGAAGTCCACGCGGTACTACTAGCGAGACTGAAGTCTCTCTGCACAAACATAAATTAAGCAACGTGAGTACAAATGTACCCAGCAAGACTTACATCATAACTAACTACATATGCATCAGTATCAACAAAGGGGATGGTGTGGTTTAACTGCAGCAAGCCAGCTTTGACTCAGTGGCTAACCTGAACTACGACTGCAAGTAACTCTTTTGAGGTGGCGCACACGAGTCCACATATTCACCATATCAATACACCACTATGGATCCGCTCCCGTCTCCCTACGAGAACGCCATCCATAGCACTCACACTTATCTTGCGTATTTTAAAGTATCCACTTTCACTTGTCTATGAACTATACAGGCAACCCAGAAGTCCTTTACCGCGGACATGGCTATTCGAATAGATCATATTAACCCTGCAGGGGTGTACTTCTGCACACACGCTCTCACCACTTACCGCCGTTTACATGACGTGTACTCGGCAACCTTCAAGCGGAAGCCCAGCGAGGGTGTCGGCCACAACCTAACTAACCACACAAGTCTCTCGTCCAGGTTTATCGCCTATTCGGGTTCCATCCGCAAGGAGATCCGGCGGGGTGTCGCTCACGACCCCAAATGATGTGAGCAGGGTTCCCAAGCCCACCATCCGGGTGCCACTTGGTACACCGTGCCACTGTGCCTAGTCTGTCCCAAGCCCACATGTACCAGGTGCCACTTGGTAGACTACTAACACTACCTACAAACACCAGAAACTAGTTGCAACTCCTGGACAGAGATCGAGTTGATTCATAAGTTGAGAGAGTCAATTAAGGATCCCAATGTGTGGTAGTAGCTGTTCATGGATCACAAACACAGAACTCAGTTCCCGAGGACGGCTGCAATGAGACAACCCACCATGTACTCCTACATGGCCTCTCACCGCTACCTTTACCAAATTGTGTTCACACACATAGCTCTCAACAGTAGGACATGTTCACCACATTCCAATTGATCCCTGATGAATCAAACCTGACTCAACTCTAAGCAGTAGCAGGCATGACAAACAAGTATGAATGAGTAGGCACATCAGGGCTCAAACAACTCCTACTCATGCTAGTGGGTTTCATCTATTTACTATGGCAATGACAGGTCATGCAGAGGATAAAGGGGTTCAGCTACCGCAGCAAGTAACAGATGAAACGTTGTTTTCCTAATGCAGTAAAAGAGAGCAGGAACGAGAGAGTGGGATTTTATCAGAATGAACAAGGGGGTTTTGCTTGCCTGTCACTTCTGAAGATAATATAGCTCCTCATCGGTGTCATCGATCTCATCGTCGGAACCACGTCTACTGAGAGGGAACAATTACCGGCTACAGAGAGGAAACACAATCAATGCAATGCAACATTATGATGCATGATCATGACATGGCAACATGCTGGTGTTTTGAGCTAATGCAGCTAGCAACAAAGTTAAATGAAGTTGGTTTGAACCCTAAGTTCAAAACCAAACTCCATATGTGAAATTCAAATGTCATTTATATGATTTGTGCTAAACAGCAGCTATAAGTTGTTCTAACATACATGAAAATGGTACAGATGGATAGATTGGATTTTTCTGATCATTTTTCATATATAAATTATTTCATTTGGAGTTACGGTTGATTTTCTATGAATTTTAGAAGTTTGGGATATTTTCTGAAATTTCCTAAATTAAATTAAATCCAGAAAAAGGTTAACTGTGTCAGCATTGCATCACTGTGACGTCAGCGGGTCAACTGCGGTTGACTAGGTCAAATTTGACCAGTGGGTTCCACTGGTAAGTGACCCAGTGTTGTTAGTGGCACTGACAGGTGGGGTCGGGTCAACGCACACGTCAGCATAGTCAAGGCTGACACGTGGGCCCACCACAATTAGATTAAACTTAATCTATTTTAGTTAGCCGGTTAGTTAGGCGGTGGGGCCCGGCTGTCTGTTTCACTGGAGGTTAATTAGTGGCGCGATTAGCTGCTAATGACGGCCACGTCGGCAGTCGCCGGAGCCTTGCCGGCGACGACCAAAACGACGGTGGCTTGGCTCGGATTTGAGCTACGGGTGGTGGTTTGGCGAGCTGAGGGCACCGGGGAGTAGCTCTTGCTCGTCTGCATCCAAAGGACCGGACGGGAAGCCTCGGGGTGGCCGGGAGCAGCGCCGGCGGCGAGCAAGGCGGCGGCCGGAGTGCGGGCGGGGTCGGGTTTGGCGCTACGGTGCACGGGAGGAGAATCTGGTGGGTGGAACATGCTCCTGGTGGTACACTGAGCGCGCTTGCGGGCCTAGACGCGGGTGGCGGCAGCTGTGGCCGCGGCGGCGCCATGGACGACGGCGGGGAGCTTTCGGGTGTGGTGGGAACGGCGGCTACGGAGACCAAATGAGCACGGGAACTAGGGTGAGAGGAAGAGGAGCTCACAGCAAGGTCGTCGGTGATCTCAGCGAGCTCGGGGATGGCTTGGAGACGACAGAACGTCGGTGGCGATCACCGGCGGCAAAGGAGGAAGATGACGAGGTAGCCAGCGATGCGGGGCGCCTGGCGTCGCGTGGCTCTTCGTAGATGATGAATACGATGCTGCGGTTCTTCTGGGAGGGTCGACAAGGCGAGGGAGGGCAGGTGGCCATGGCAACAGCGAGCGGCGGCGACGGGTCCGCTCGGCTTCGGGAGCGAGAGGGAGAGAGGCGAGGCAGGGAGAGAGGGGAGCGGTCGAGCGGGTCCAGGGTGCTGCGTGGCGTTGTCCTGGGCGTCGAGGCAGCGGCGGGAAGCAGGAGGTGGCCGAAAACGCATGCGCGCGCGCCATGCTTCCCCTCTGCCTACTGGCAGGAGGAAGAAGACGGCTCTGCCCTCGGTGGGCTGGGCCGCTACAGTGCCAGCACAGGTAGGCTGGCCCAGGTAACTCTCTCTCTTTGTTTCTAATTTAAATTGTTTTCTGTTTTCTATTTTTCTGCAACTGTTTTGGCTTTAGTAAAAATACTAAAGCATTTTATAAAATCCTGAAATAATTTGTGGACACTTCGTGGGTTAATCCAGTGGCCCACATTTAGTTTCAGAATTATTTGAGCATTTTAAATATTTATAGTAATCAAATGCTCAAATCCAAATACATAATGATTTAATCAAAAATCCAAAGATGACCTAGAAATATATTCATCATTTTTGACAGAGGTTTTAACCTTTATCAGAAGTCATGAACATTTTCAAAGGCACTTTGGGTTCATTGAAAATTATTTTAGGTTGAACCTATTTGAATTTCATTTGGTGCTAGGGCTTGGATCAATCCCCATTTCAAGTTTCATGAAAATTAAACATGATGCATGGATGCAATGCCACTAACTACAAGCATTAATCTAGGGCTGTGACATAGTCGATTCACCCTCTCCTTGAACACAAGCGGCCAGATCAACAATTGACATCGGCTGCTTGCAAGTGTCTTTGAAGTTGTTGATAAACCAGCTCTGCAACTCGTCCCATGACCTAATTGAATTAGGTGGTAAACTCTTTAGCCAAGTGCGAGCTGTTCCTTCTAGCATCATAGTGAAGTACTTAGCACATGCCGCTCCATCCACATCCAGCATCTCCATTGCCATCTCATAGCTTTCTACCCATGACTCGGGGTGTAAGTCAGCAGTGTAATTGGGCACCTTTCGAGGACCCTTGAAATCCTTGGGTAAACGAACATTACGTAGGGCCGGTGTGAGACATGGCACCCCCAAAGTGGTAAAAGCAACTCCTGGCTCCACTGTAGTAGTTGCACGAACCGGCATAAGCTAACGCTCCATGTCCTGCGCAGTCAATCCGATGCCGCGGCATGCTCGTCCTTGGTCCACTAAATCCCGTGCTTCATTCCTTCCCCCTGCCGGGTTAGGCCTCTGTGGCAGAATATGATTCCGTCCATTGCTTGACACAGCTGGCTCTTCAACATGCCTGCTGTAACTCCGGCTTGGACGAGGGGTAGAGTGAATCTTGTCCCGACTATATGAATAAGCCTGTTGCTAAACCATTGCTGTCTGGAGTAAATCTCTAGCCTGTCAAGTCTCAATCGCCGCGGGGGAGTCACCTTCCATCAGAATAGCAGCCAATCTTGACGCCGCAGCAATCGTATTGTCCAGAGGGGTAGGAAAGTGACCCAGTGGTGTTGGTACGTATTGTGGCGGATCACGGTTCTGCTGAGGCGGGCCCATCGTGCCTGGCTAATCTGGCGCTCCTGTCCTGGGTGCTTCAACCCGGTTCACCATGGGCGGGTTATTGGTGCCCGCTCCTAGCGTATTAAAGAGATTCCTTGCTTCATAAACCGGTGGAAGTCGAGACTGTTTCCTCCTCATCATCACCTTGTTTGAAGCGTTCTGGTCCAGCATAAGCCGGTAAGACTCCGCATGAACTCGCTGAGCCAGAGCATCCAAAGCGATCTGCTCCTCAGCCATCCTGGCCTCCTCAGCAGCCATGTCCTGTTTAGCTTGAGCTATCTGATCTCGCAACTTTCTGACTTCTGCATTATGCTCATCTCGATTATCCGGATTAACCTCTGTAGTCAACAAAGTTGCTAAAACATCCAACAAACTGGACAAGACTTGAGCCGGCGGGGGCGCGGGGCCTCCTGCCCCGACTGCTGATCCGGAAATCATCGCTGCCCCTGTTGATGATTGTGGTGCGAGCTGTGTACCGGCCATGAAGATTGCAACCCAGTTTGGCGGTTAAAAGGAGTCCAGAATACTGCTGCCATCGGAATAACCCTCAAACAGGCCATCCCGCACTTGATACAAAGACTCGGTCTCATCGGTGGATGACTCGCCATCGGAATAAACGGCCGTCTCACCATCGGATGCCGGTTCAGATTCGATACCGTGGATGAATCCTACGAAAGCATGCTTCATGGCGGGCTGAACCCGGGCGGGACTTGCACGCTGAGCCGTCTCAACGAGGTCGGTGCAGATGTCCGGCTCAGGGCCCGGTTCGCCGATCTTGCCGATGAAGACGTGAATTCCTCCGAAGGGGACCCGGTACCCGTACTCGATTGAGCCGGCATCGGGGCCCTAGCCTGCATCGTTGATGTAGAGCTTGCCGCGTTGACTCTTAGTCATCCGGCCCACTGCGCATACCTTGAGCCCTTCGAACTTGCCCTCCAAGAACTTGAAACTATCGTGCGATTGCCCCACGGTGGGTGCCAACTATCGTGGAATTATCACGTCAGATGTCCTAATGTGAGGACTTAGTCATGGAGCCATCACGATCGGGTTAGCTTAGAGGGGTTAGACCGGATAAAGGACACAGGGAGTTTATACTGGTTCGGCCCCTTGCGGTGAAGGTAAAAGCCTATGATCCAGTTGTGGTGGAATTGATGTGGTCTCGATAGCCAGGGAGCAAATACGCTTTGCCTAGTTCTCGAGTTGTTGTCTCTTGTCCCTGAAACATCGTCGGCTTGTCCCTATATATACATAGGTTGACGCCTGGCCGGTCTACAGAATCCCGAGGCCGGCTCATACAAGTGTCCGGCTCGGTTTCTTCCTTTCCCTATCTTAGAACACAAGTCACATGCCTTATGGCGGTTTACATCTATGGGCCCTAATCCACCATTGGGCTCTGGGCCTCTCAGCCTCCATAGTTAAAGCACTATAGTCTTCGTCTTCATAGGCTTCTATATAGATGACTGCTTGTGAGTATAATACGGCCCCTCCTGGACGGTTTATACTCAGTAGTTATATCCCCAACAGAGGCGTAATCGAGCTTGATGCCCAAATTAGCGCACCAGGTTTTCACCTCATCGGCTGTAAAGTTAGAGCTGTTGTAATAATACTATGCGGGACACCGTAATGGTGTACCACACTGGATATGAAGTCTATAACTGGTCTGGCTTCAGCCGTTTTGACTGGTTTGGCTTCTATCCATTTAGTGAACTTGTCAACCATGACCAGTAAGTATTTCTTCTTATGACTTCCCCCTTTAAGGGGTCCGACCATGTCTAGCCCCCAAACCGAAAAAGGCCAAGTAATGGGGATTGTTTGTAAGGCTGTGGACGACATATGGCTTTGATTAGCGAAAAGCTCACATCCAACACAGCGTTGTACAAGGTCATGTGCGTCTGCTCGGGCCGTGGGCCAAAAGAAACCCATACAGAAGGCCTTACTTACAAGGGCCCGAGCTGCGATATGATGGCCACCAAGACCGGCGTGTATTTCAGCCAAGAGCTGTCGTCCTTCTTCTTCGGAGATACACCTTTGGAGCACTCCGGTGGTACTTTTCTTGTAGAGTTCCCCTCATGGACTTTGTAGGCCTTCGAACATCGCACGATGCGACGTTCCTCCGGCTGATCATCAGGGAGCTCATTCCTCGTAAGGTAGGCAAGGAAAGGTTCGGTCCACGGGGCAATTATAGCCATGATTTCATGGGTCGATGGTGTTATCTCGGTGCCCGAACCTCCGACGATATCGCAGCTGTGTTCGGAATCTGGGGGTATGATCGGCTTTGGAACTGTGTTGCCGCTATTGTCCTGCCATACTATGGATGGCTTGAAAAGCCTCTCCATGAAGGTGTTAGGTGGGACGGGGTTGCACAGCCCATGCGGGCAAGTATGTCCACCGCTTGATTACTCTCTCGAGCCACATGATGAAACTCGAGCCCTTTAAACTGAGCTAAAATTTTGAGTACGGCATTGCGATAAGCCGCCATCTTAGAATCTTTTGCGTCGAAGTCTCGATTTATCTGAGATATTGCGAGGTTTGAGTCCTTGCGCACTTCAAGGCATTGTACACCCATGGAGACGGCAATCCGGATGCCGTGTAAGAGGGCCTCGTATTCGACTGCGTTATTAGAGTCTGTATACAGTATTTGGAGCACATAACGGATTGTGTCTCCTATGGGGGATGTCAAGACGACACCAACCCCCAATCCGGCTAACATTTTAGAGCCGTCGAAGAGCATCACATAGTTGGAATATGTGTCGTACTCTTTAGGGAGTTCGGCCTCTGTCCATTCAGTGACGAAGTCAGCCAACACCTGAGACTTGATAGCTCAGCGTGGCTTGTAAGTTATCTCAAATGGCAAGAGCTCAATGGCCCATTTGGCAATCCAGCCGGTGGCGTCCCGATTGTTTATAATATCGTTAAGTGGTACCTAGTAAGCCACCATGATCAAGCACTCCTGAAAGTAGTGTCGTAGCTTGCGGTATGCCATAAAGACCGCATATGCTATCTTTTGATAGTGCGGATATCGGGATTTGCACGGTGTAAGGACCGTCGATACATAATATACTGGTTTTTGAAATGGGAATTTGTGTCCCTCCTCATCCCGTTCGATCACGAGCACCGCACTCACTACCTGGTGAGTTGCAGATATGTAGAGCACATTGGTTCGCCGATGTTTGGTGCGGCCAGGATTGGGTTGCTCGCTAACAGAGCCTTTATTACCTCCAGTTCGGCTATGGCAGCGTCTGTCCACACGAAGTTGTCAGTGCGGCGTAGCAAAAGATATAATGGCAGCGCCTTTTCCCCTAATCTGGAGATAAAACGGCTTAAAGTTGCCATGCACCCAGCTAATTTTTGGACCTACTTGAGGTCTGTTGGTGTTGCCAACTGTGACAAGGCTCGGATTTTAGCGGGGTTTCCTTCGATTCCTCTATTGGAGACGATGAACCCAAGCAGTTTTCCGACTAGAACGCCGAAAACGCATTTTTCTGGATTGAGCCGTATGTCATATGTTCGGAGGTTGTTGAATGTAAGGCGTAAGTCATCCACCAATGAATCAACACATTTGGTCTTAATGACTACGTCATCTACATATGCTTCCACAGTTTTGCCGATCTGTTTTTCCAGGCATGTTTGAATCATGCGTTGGTAAGTTGCACCGGTGTTCTTAAGACCGAAAGTCATTGTATTAAAGCGGAAGGGCCCATACGGAGTGATGAATGCCGTAGCAGCCCGGTCTGATTCTTTCATCTTAATTTGATGATATCCAGAATATGCATCGAGGAAGCCCAAGGAATCATGCCCTGCGGTTGCGTCAATAATCTGGTCGATTCGAGGTAGTGGGAAGGGGTCCTTAGGGCCAGCCTTGTTAGTCCTTGAAATCGACACACAAGCGCCAGGATTTATCCTTCTTAGGTACCATGACCAGGTTTGCTAGCCAGTCCGGATGTTTGATCTCTCTGATAAACCCGGCTCCGAGTAGCTTGGCTAGCTCCTCCCCCATAGCCTGTCGTTTGGGTTTGGAGAATCAACGAAGAGTTTGTTTGACTGGTTTGTATCCTTTCAATATATTGAGACTATGCTCGGCCAGTCTTCATGGGATACCTAGCATATCGGAAGGGTGCCAGGAAAAAATGTCCCAATTCTCTCGCAAGAATGCGCATAATGCGGCATCCACCATCGGATTCAGCTGTGCCCCAATGAAAATTGTTTTCTTGGGGTCCGTCGGGTGGAACTGAAATTTGACTATTTCGTCTGCTGGCTTGAAGGAAGTAGATTTGGGTCTCTTGTCGAGGATTACATCGTCCCTATCTACTGTAGACCGTAGAGTGGTCAATTCCTCAACCGCGAGGGCCTCGGATAGTGCCTCGAGGGCTAGAGAGGCGGTTTTGTTTTCGGCGCGGAGTGCTATGTCCGGATCACTGGTAATGGTGATAACTCCATTGGGCCCGGGCATTTTGAGCTTCATATACCCGTAATGGGGTATGGCTTGGAAGCGCGTGAACGTGTCCTGTCCCAGCAAAGCATGATACCCGCTGTTGAATGGTGCCACATGGAAGAGTAACTCTTCGGACCTATAGTTCTCCGGTTTGTCGAATACCACATCAAGTTTGATTTTTCCCGAGCATCTGGCTTCTCGACTAGGGATAATGTCGCGAAAGGTTGTGTTACTTTTGCTCAATGCGACTCCTGTCCATTTGCATTTTGTTGAGCGTGTCCTCGTAGATGAGGTTTAGTACGCTACCACCGTCCATGAGCACTTTAGTGAGCCGAAAACCGTCTACGATTGGGTTTAGGACCAAAGCGGTTGGTGCCCGGACTAAGCGGGCTCTTGGTTCGTCATCAGCGTTGAAAGTGATCGCTGTGTTATTCCAAGGATTACTGCTGCCACGTGGCAGATTTTGGCGAGGTCGCAGAGCGCCCTTTTGCACCAATTATTTGAAGAAAAAGTCTCGAAGACCGTGAATACTTCAGGATCATTGTCCTCCAAAGAATAGTTCTCTGGAGTGTTATTAGTGAGGAGACCCTCGCCGCTTTTGGCCACCTACCGGAGTATCCAACATGCTCGAAGGCTATGCGTTGGTTCATTATCCGGCGTCGTGTGAATTTTGCAGGGTTTATCGAGCCATTCCTCAAGGACAGTTTTATGCCCTGTAACGGGTTTAATTTTCTTGTCCACGGGATGATGATTAGGTGCTCTGTGGGGATGCGTCCTCTTTGCCCATCCAGGGGATGGCCTAAAGGCCTGTGGTTCCCAGCGGGCTTTTTGGGTTTTCTAGGCGCTTTTTTCCATCGCACAATACTTCTATACTATGTGTGCCAAATTGGCAAAGTGCAGTACGCGATGGCGGTTGAGGGCATTAAGGATTCCCTCATCCGTGCAATTGTTGCAGAATACCGAGATTGTGTAGTTGGCACAGCAATCCTTGATCTTGTTTTTAACAAGCAGGAATCTAGCCCAAAAGTGGCGGACTGTTTCCTGAGGCTGCTGCGGCACATACATTAAGTCGCATATGTCCGGAGGACCAGAGTTGCTTGGGTAATATTGCTTGTGGTGGGTGGGCGGAATCGAATCCGAACCCTGACCAACTGAGAAGTCCGGATTCTGAAGAGTTCCCGAGGTTACAGGCCTGGGCTCCGGAGCATCCGGTATGTTTTTAGGCTCAGCGCCCGATTCCATGTTCGGAGGACAAAAAGTGTCTTCCAAAATACGAGAGTCCGGTTCTCCGGGTTCGGAAACCCGAACATACTTTGTTCTCAACGTAGAAGAAGAGTCATTGTCGGCTTGTTCCTCCATGATTTCCACATGATGGGTGATCGGCGGAGATTTGATTTCTCTCTGATCGGGTTTAAGCCCAATCCGATCATATTCAGTTGCAATCCCTAGAGTGGCGATGCGATCCAGCAGTTCGTTTAAGGCCGAAACATCTACCAGATCCATCTTGTTGGCATATTAAGGGCCGACGCGGAGGCGATTTTTGTCGATGAGTTGGGCTGCTTGTGGCTTAACGTCCGAGCGAGCGCCCATGATGAAGCTGCTGAGCCGGAGGGTTTGCCATAAAGCTAGGGTCTCTCCGGAAGTGATGTTGTCCTTGATGACAAGGCGAGCCATCAATCCTTCTGTCGACGGCACCGAGGAACTCTTAATGAAAGCACCCATGTCGGTGTCAAAACCGGCAGATCTCGGGTAGGGGGTCCCAAACTGTGCGTCTAAGGATCGAAGGTAACAAGGAGGCAGGGACACGATGTTTACGCAGGTTCAGGCCCTCTTAATGGAGGTAATACCATACTTCCTGCTTGATTAACTTTGATGAGTATAGGGGTTACAAGAGTTGATCTACCACGAGATTGTAATGGCTAAACCCTAGATGTCTAGCCTGTATGATTATGATTCGCCCCTATGGACTAAACCCTTCGGTTTATATATACACCGGAGGGATTTAGGGTTGTACAGAGTCGGTTTACAGAGAAAGGAAGGTACATGATCCAAACACCAAGATTGCCATCCATGCAAAGGAGAGTCCCCTCCAGACACGGGGGAGGTCCTTCTATCTTGTATTTTCACGGCCCATCAGTCCGGCCCATGTCACATAGGCCGGCTCCCCGAGGACCCCCTAGTCGAGGACTCCCTCAGTGAGTAATTATGCTTTAGTAAGAATATTGGTGTTAAGGTTTGTGATTCACTATGCATGCACATAAATTCAATAGTTATGCAATGAAGTTACATCCTACTTATGGTGCATTATTTAGTGTTAATTATTTTCAATGCATGCTTATGACCATTTTTTGCTTTTTGGTTGGTCGCTTCTCAATCTATTTGCTAGCCTTCATTTGTACTAAGCGAGAATGCTGCTTGTGCATCCAACTCCTTAAACCCAAAGTTGTGCCAAATGAGTCCACCATACCTACCTATATGTGGTATTTTCGCGCCGTTCGAAGTAAATTTGAATGTGCCAACTCTATTTTTCAAAATAATTTTCCGTTTTGTGTGCCCGTACTGCTCATGAAGCGGCAGGATGTGGCTAATATTTTCCATGCTAGTTATTTCATTCTCATGATGAGTGTTTATTCACTTGTCATTGTACGACAGTGTGCTAGGTAACAGAGATGCCTAGTCCCGAAATAAAAAAAATACTATGATAATAAATTCCTTGGAAAGTGTTCGTATGGAAGGCACCCGTGGATACGAATAGCCATGGATTGTGATAGAATGGTCGAAAGGAAATAAACTTTATTTTCTGTTTGGGAACCACCTATGATTTCTCTAGCATGGAATATATTGAGAATTCTTGGTCGTTTTCGTTGACAGGAAAAGCATGCCTCTCAAAATAATTTTTATCTCTAATTTTAGCCATGAGCTATGCAAATCTCTGCTTCCCTCTGAGAAGGGCCTATCTATTTACTTTTATGCAATTTTTATTTTTAATTTGAGTCTCCATATTCTCTTAAGAAGGTGTGTGAATAAGACCATCACTCCTATCTCCTTTTTTAGCGGAGCGATGCCCGGGGATTGGCCTTTCATTCAGAAGGCAACCACCCCGCTCCTCCAATACGGCTTCCCTGTGCTTGCAACGGCCCAGGGAATCAGAGCCGACCTTCTGCGCCAACCAGTGGTGCATGTTCTTCTGCCATGGCACCCATTTACGCGCCCTCCGCATCCACCACCTACCCAACACAATGCATGCGGGACACATGGCAAGCATATCAAAGGGCGAAGGGAAAGTGGGGTGATAGTTTTCACCCCGTGATCATGGGGCGTGGGCAGTCCGCGTGCCATGATTTGTTTTTTTCATAACATTCAGCATGCGGTGCGGAAAAACCGGAAACTGGCCGGGCCTCAAGATAATGAAGAAGCAAAAGAAGACCTCAAGGGACAAAGCTGCCTCAGCACTCTTGCCCATGCACTAATTAGGGCCCACCCCGACGCCGCCCAACGATGCGATCGTGCCAGGCCCTGGGGCTTCTGTCGGTGCAACAAACCCTGGGTCCATTTCCTAGACTGTGCACAGGCACGAGGACAAGTTCACAACATCCTGATCAACTCAAAGCAAGATGGATCAATTCCCTTGAAGGATCCAAGCAACAGATCAAGAATGCCAAGACTAGCTAGAGGGTAAAGATACTGCTAAGGGAAAAACCTCCCCTGCCGAGCAGGCGAGCCTGGTGGAGGCAAGTTTACCCCCGGAAGCGAGGCCCTGCCGAATCATCGTGGCAGGCCTGCCGGGATCAGCGACAACAAACCACTTCACGGCACCACCTCACCACGATGTACGCCGTCGATCAATGCAATGTCAAGCTCCAAGGTGACTAAGTAGCTGCTAAATGCCACATGGTAGCCACCTCCTATAGAAAATACCTACAAGAGACACCCGTCATGTGATGTGTCGAGCAAGCAAGTGCCAAGCTGGTGAAACGGCCCGGAAGAGCCTGTCGGGCAAGCTGTGATGTGACATTGAGAGGCACATTTAATGCGCTTTGTCAGCCTGTAGAGTTAGGTATGATAGCATTATTTGCTATCTAATCAGTACGTAATGAGTGATTGCCACTATGGTGACCCTTTGATCTATAAAAGGAGGCCCATGGAAACCATAGAAAATAATTTGGACCCTTGTACACTCATACACGCGTAGTCTTTCTCGCCCCAAGGCAACCCTGTCGGGCAAGAGCGTTGCGCTTTTCCACCACCATCCACCATCAATCCACCAAAGCAGGAGTAGGGTTTTACGCCTCGCGGCGGCCTGAACCAGGGTAAAAATTGCCCGTGTGATCTCTGTCATGCTGTCTCACGATCCTCCACTCTTTATGCAACGTGCCATCCCCCCGCCGAACCAGAAAGGGGCTCATAGCCCCATTGGTGGCCGTGGTTTCCCACAACATTCGTTCTCATCATAATCAATTGAAACCTCTTCCAAGATAGTGGAATCATTACTAAATAAAGTCATGACCTCTCCAAATCCACTTTTATCATTATAATAAGATTCAACACCCTCCAAAGTAGTGGGATTATTATTATCTAAAGTTGACACTCTTCCAAACCCACTTTCATAAATATTGCAATCATCATAAATAGGAGGCATGCTATCATTATAATAAATGTGCACATCAAAACTTGGAGGACTAAAAATATGATCTTCATTAAACGTAGCATCCCTAAGCTTGGGACAAACATTAATTGTAGTAAATAAATTCTCAAACATGCCATTCTTGTCAAACATAGAATCCCCAAGCTTGTGGCTTTGCATATCATAAGCATAATAACTCTCATCATTAATAGTATGAATAACACCAATAGTATAGCAATTATTATCATCACAATTTTCTAAATTGGTGCCAAAAAGATTCTCAATATTATAACAAGTATCATTACTTTCCCCATCATAATCATCAGAATGAGTAATGTGCATAGCAATAATAGGAGCAACATCATTTGGGAGGGATACCTTTTTACCTTTGCTTCTTCGTCTTTTCTTTTTCTTCTCGACATCATCTGTGGGTTTAATCACCTTTTTGGAGCTCCTTATTGATGAGATTGGTTAAATAAAAAGCTCCTCCTCGTTACCTGATTCATCATAAGAAAAAATATAGGAGGATATTGGGAAACCTCTTCCCCTTCATTAGTGTTCTCTTCATCTTCTATTTTTTCTTGTCTTTAAGTAATTGGCAATATAAGGATTCTCAATGCAATTTACCGCATAATACATATAAATTTCCTCTAGATCACAATCAAGAAATCTTTTAAGGTTATATTCTGGAATATCCCTAGTTATACCTCTCATTTCTTCATATCCCAGAAGCAAACTAAGTTCATTATGATGTGCAAGGGAAATCAAGTCATCACAATTTTTGGACACGATTCGATCATGAAACAATTTGCACCATGTTCATTGCAAAGTTCATAAGGACGGCGAGAAAAAATAAATCTTTCAGCACAAACATCTAGCTTCTCTTGCAACCATTTAGTTTATAAATACTTATGCCTCTTGCAAAATCTATCTTCCCTTTTTGGTATGTAATTGCAAACTCTACGCACTCCACAAAAATTGACATGCTTATAAGAAACATTTTGTCATGACTAGTGCAATCATCATTAGTACTATGGATATTCAAAGAATTCATACTAACAACATTGCAATCATGCTCATCATTCAAAGATTTTATCCAAACATTTTATGAACTTCTTCTTCTAACACTTGAGCACAATTTTTCTTTCCACCATTTTCACGAAAGACATTAAAAAGATGAAGCATATGTGGTAACCTCAATTCCATTTTTTGTAGTTCTCTTTTATAGACTAAACTAGTGATAAAACAAGAAACTAAAAGATTCAATTGCAAGATCTAAAGATATACCTTCAAGCACTCACCTCCCCGGCAACGGTGCTAGAAAAGAGCTTGATGTCTACTACGCAACCTTCTTCTTGTAGACTCATGTTGGCCCTCCAAGCGCAGAGTTTTGTAGGACAGTAGCAAATTTCCCTCAAGTGGATGACCTAAGGTTTATCAATCCGTGGGAGGCGTAGGATGAAGATGGTCTCTCTCAAACAACACTGCAACCAAATAACAAAGAGTCTCTTGTGTCCCCAACACACCCAATACAATGGTAAATTGTATAGGTGCAGTAGTTCGGCGAAGAGATGGTGATACAAGCATAATATGGATAGTAGATATAGGTTTTTGTAAGTTGAAAATATAAAAACAGCAAGGTAACTAGTGGTAAAAGTGAGCGAAAACGGTATTGCAATGCTTGGAAACAACGCCTAGATTTCATACTTTCACTAGTGCAAGTTCTCTCAACAATGATAACATAATTAGATCATATGGCAATCCCTCAGTGTGCGAGAAAAGTCACTCCAAAGTTCCTATTGCGGACAACATAAGATGAAATTGCTTGTAGGGTATGAAATCACCTCAAAGTTATTCTTTCCGATCAATCCATTGAGCAATTCCTATAAGTGTCACAAACAACCCTAGAGTTCATAGTAAAAGAACACTATATGACACACACCAATCAAACCTAACGTCACCTAGATACTCCAATGTCACCGTAAGTATCCGTAGGTCAATTATACGAAATGTATCGAAGAACTTCAGATTCATAATATTCAATCCAACACAAAGAACCTCAAAGAGTGTGTAAGGACCCTGATTCTAAGTCACACTGATCTAGCATGTACCATATCATATCACTTTGCGGCCTCACGCACGGTATCCCCACGGGAGCCACCTTACCTGGCCCGGGACCGTTTGCACCTTTCAGGCCACGTATATGATAGTGTTGCTAGCACCCATATGACAGAGAACCCGAGCCGACATGACTAGTCATAAACCCAACGTGGCACTAACTTACAGGGACAGGCATACATGACCCAGCAACGAACGTGTCGGTCATCAACGTATGAACCCAAGTCGTAGAAAGCTACAAGGACTTAAAGGAACAACGTGTGACATTTCGGCGAAGGGATAGACACAGGAACGAAGAAGGACACATGTCAATCAGTCCATGTGTTCCGGAGCAGTAGCAGGCTACCATGGCTCAGTGGAAGCACTAGGAGACATTTCCCCATAAGAGAGGCTACCAAGAATAAACAACTAGGTTGTCGGATCCCACACATACCAAGCATTTCAAAATCATACACACAATATGCTCGATATGTGCAAATACAACATGGCATCACAACAAAACTCTACGACTCAAAGTATTTATTCAATAGGCTCTGAGGAGCCAGATATTACAAACATGGGTCACATGACCCAACATACAGAGCATACAGGCAATGGAAACATAACAGGTCTGAGTACAGACAACTACAAATGAAAAGGTGTGAAGCCTGACTATCTACAAGACCCTCCCAAGGGTACAAGATCATAGCTGAGGTAATAAGCTAAACATCGAAGTCCACACGGAACTACTAGTGAGACTGAAGTCTCTCTGCAAGAACATAAATTACCCAAACATGAGTACAAATGTGCCCAGCAAGACTTACATCAGAACTAGCTACAAATGCATCAGTATAAACAAAGGGGGTGGTGGAGTTTAACTACAGCAATCCAGCTTTGACTCAGTGGCTATCCTGAACTACGTCTGCAAGTAACTCTTTTGAGGTGGCGCAAACGAGTCCACAAATTCACCATATCAATACACCACTATGGATCCACTCCCGTCTCCCTACGAGAATGCCATTCATAGCACTCACGCTTATCTTGTGCATTTTAGAGTATCCACTTTCACTTGTCTATGAACTGCACAAGCAACCTAGTAGTCCATTTCCGTGGATGCGTCTATCGAATAGATCATGTTAACCCTGCGGGGGTGTACTTCTTCACACATGCTCTCGCCACTTACCTCCATGTACACGTCATGTATCTCGGCAACCTTAAGGCGGAAGCCTGGTGAGGGTGTCGGCCATGACCTGACTAACCACACAAGTCTCTAGTCTAGGCTTATCGCCCATTCAGGTTCCATCCGCTGGGAGTCCGGCTGAGGTTTCCACTACGGCCCCGAATGATGTGTACAGGGTTCCCGATGCACCAAACGGGCGACTCAGTACACTGTGCCACTTGCCTATCGCATCATAGCCCACCCCTCCGGTCAACACTACGCACGGCCTCCAGCATACTACAAACACCAGAAACTACTTGAAACTCCTGGACAGAGGACAAGGGCGATTAAGAAGTCGA
Organism: Triticum dicoccoides; assembly: GCF_002162155.2. Classification (NCBI taxonomy): domain Eukaryota; kingdom Viridiplantae; phylum Streptophyta; class Magnoliopsida; order Poales; family Poaceae; genus Triticum; species Triticum dicoccoides. The sequence continues at coordinate 545,452,585 of NC_041385.1, read as the reverse complement.
GAGGGTCCATTGGTTTCGGATCCAACGCGTGGTAGTAGTTGTTCTGGGATCACAAGCATAGAACTCAGTTCCTGAGGACGGTTTCAATGAGACAACCCACCATGTACTCCTACATGGCCTCTCACCGCTACCTTTACCAAATCGTGTTCACACACTTAGTTCTCGACAGTAGAAGATAATGACCACATTCCAATTCATCCCGATGAATCAGACTTGACACAACTCTAAGCATAGCAGGCATAACAAGAAAGCATGAATGAGTAGGCACATCATGTCTCAAACAACTCCTACTCATGCTAGTGGGTTTCAACTATTTACTGTGGCAATGACAGGTCATGCACAGGAAAGGGGTTCAACTACTGAAGCATGTAATAGTTCAAACATTGTTGTCCTAATGCAGTAAAAGAGAGCAGGAGCGAGAGAGTGGGATTGTATCAGAATGAACAAGGGTTTTTTGCTTGCCTAGCACTTCTGAAGATGATATAGCTCTTCATCGGTGTCATCGAACTCATCGTCAGAACATACGTCTACCAAGGGGGAACAACCACCGGCAAACAAGAGGGAACACAATCAATGAAATGCAACAAACACAATGCATGATCATGACATGGCAATATGATGTGATTTGGCCTAATGCACCTAGCAACGATTTAAATGGAGTTGGTTTGAACCCTAGGTTCAAATTCAAATTCCATATGTGGATATTCAAATGCCATTTATTTCATTTGCCCTAAACAGTAACCAAAAGTTATTCTAACATGCATGAAAATGCCATATTCAGATTCTGTGGATTTTTCTGATATTTTTTCATATATAAATTATTTTATTTGGAGTTATGGTTGAATTTATATGAATTTTTGAAGTTTATACTAATTTATGGAATTTCCTGGATTCTTTTAAATCCAAAAAATAAATACCATGTCAGCGCAACATCATAATGACGTCAGCAGGTCAACTGACTCAGTCCAAGTCAAACTTGACCTGCGGGGCCCACATGTCAGTATCACTGTGCTAATTAGGTTTAGATTTAAACTAAACTAGTGGTTAACCAAGGCTGGCCCCACCTGTCAATGACCTAAGGCGGTCATTAACACTAACTAAACGGCATTTTCGCTGGAGTTTGGCCGCCGGCGAGGTGCCACGGCGGCAGGGTGCTTCAGAAAACCTCTGTGATACATCATTTGAGTCGGGGTTTGCTCCAACATGCTCCTGGGAGCGAGCTGCGTCGACCAGTGGTGGTGGCCGGAGCTGCGGTTATTAGGCTCGACAACAGTGACCAAAATGGCGGCCGCTGGAGTTTGGACGGGTTTTATTTGGTGCTAGGGGGCACAACAGGTTGAAAATGGGTGGGGGCGCCCGGTTACTGGGAGCATGCTAAGCACGGGGCAATGCTACGGTGTGAGCCGCAGCGACTATGGCCACAACCACATCATGGCCGGCGGCGAGTGGCTTGCGGCCATGGCCGAACAACGACTAGGGGGTGCAATGGACAGTGGGGAGAGGGGGAAACCGAAGATAAGCTCATTGGGAGTCAGATGGGCAACTCGTTGGGCTCGGGGAGGACTCGCACACGACGGATTTGATGACAATGTCCGACGGATCCGAGGTGGAAGACGATGACGGTTGCAACATTTGCGGTGTCTCCAGCTCGTATGCTTTGGTGGATAGGCCCGTGACATGTTGGCAGAGCATTTGTATGGACTAGGGAGGCGAGGGGTGGACGGTGGCCACGAGGACAGCGAGGGGTAGCGACGGTGGCGCTCGGCCGGTGAGAGGGAGATACCCAGGGGAGGGGAGGGGGACGAGGGAGTGAGCGAGAGGGTTCCAGGGGTGTCTTGGCGCCTCTAGAGAAGGCCAGGGCATCGAGGGGCATCAAGGCTAGGTGGACGTGGTCGTGCGTGTGCCGGCGCGCGGTGGCCACACGCCTCGCATCCTTCTAGCGCGAGGTGGGAGACAGTGGCGGCACTGGTGGGCTGGGCCAACTCCTGGGCCGCACTGGTAATTGGCCCAGGTACTTTCTCTATCTCTCTTTCCTTTTTCTGTTTTTCTATTCTGTTTTTATTTTATTTTATTTTGCCACTGTTTGAGAATTCAAACAAAATTCAAATGATGCCAAAACATTCTGAATAATTTTATGTTACTTCTCTCGACTATTCCAAAGGCACATAAAATATATCAGAGACATTTGAAAATATATTCCATATATTAAGAATATAGATCCAAATTCAAATACAATAGTGATTTAAATTCAGTGCCCAAAATATTCCACAAAAATGTTCACTATTTTTGGTTTGGTCTCAAAGCCTTGCCAAAATTATTAAACATTGATGAAGGGCATTTTGGGTTCATTGAATGAGATTTTAGGGTTCTTTTCCCTTTACTAAAATTGTTTTGAGGCTTTTAATATTCCTCAATTCAGTTTTCTTCAATTTAAACATGATGTAACAACCAAGCTAGTCCAAGTGCAAGGTAAAGCTAGGAATGTGACAGAGTGCCCCAAGATTCCTACCGGAGAAACAAGGATGAAAATGTGTATTAACCCCTATGCATAGATTACCCCAATGTCACATCGGGAATCCCTGAGTTCAGTGCCAAAACATACATCAGGTGAATCAATAGAACACGCTATTGTCCCCACTTGTATCTTACGGAAGACATACATCAAGTGTTCTCAAATCCATAATAGTATTCAATCCGATAATAGTGAAAACTCAAAGGTAAAACTCAATTCATCACAAGAAGGTAGAGGGGGAGAAACACCATATGATTCAACTATAATAACAAAGCTCGGGGTACATCAAGATCGTGCCATATCAAGATCACAAGAGAGAGAGAGGGATCAAACACATAGCTACTGGTACATACCCTCAGCCCCGAGGGTGAACTACTCCCTCCTCGTCATCGAGACCGCCTGGGTGATGAAGATGGCCACCGGTGATGGTTTCCCCCTCTGGCAGGGTGCCGGAACGTGCTCCCGATTGGTTTATCATGGCTACAAAGGCTTGCGGTGGCGGAACTCCCCATCTAGGTTTCTTTCTGGGGTTTTCTTTATTTATAGGACTTTTTGGCATCGGGGACAAGTCAAGGAGGTCCACGAGGTGGCGACAAGGCAGGGGCCGCGCCCTAGGGGGGCGCCCTCCACCCTTGTGGATACCTCGTGGATCCTATGGTCCATCTCCGATACTCCGTGGGCTTCTTCTGGTCCATAAAAATTCGTCGTAAAGTTTCAGCTCGTTTGGACTCCGTTTGATATTCCTTTTGTGTAAAACTCAAAAACAAGGAAAAAACAGAAACTGGCACTGGGCTCTAGGTTAATAGGTTAGTCCCAAAAATAATATAAAATAACATATTAATGCATATAAAACATCCAAAACAGATAATATAATAGCATGGAACAATAAAAAATTATAGATACACTGGAGACGTATCAATCTCTCATAGTAATATCAAGTTAAAAGGTTCTCTTCTCAGTGTTGCAACCGTCTATAACATGTGGCCTTTCGGAGAACTACATACTACCATGAGTACTAGCGAGAAGTGAAGTGTAAGGCGGGTGAGGTAGGACTTCACATCAGAAACACTCGGTTGTCTTGAAGTTCTAAAAGAAAAGTTCTGAGCTCGGTGCACAAAGCATTGAAAGATGAACAAGAGTCACGTGGAGATATGATTGGCAAGATATTGCCTACCAGTTATAATTCACATCTTATGAGATGCTACCATCCACGAATGTGAATGAGATCAAGATCTTCATACACTCACTATCAATTATGAGAGATATTGATTTAGTGGGAGTGCACTTTATATTGTTAATTTTAAACAACTTAGTACAAGGATTAATTATGAAAATGTCTAAATGAAACTTTGTGTCTATCATTATAGGTCAATGGCCCACAATATGTTCAACTTAGCCCCTATGTTAGAGAAAGAAAAGTTGGCTGCTAATGGAGGAAACTATGCAGATTGGATCCGGAACCTGAGATTTGTTCTCAGGGGTGCTAAGAAGAAGTACGTGCTGGATCAGCCCTTAAGTGATGCTCCTAGAAAGGATGCAATAGCAAAAGAAGTTGCTTCTTACGCTGCTCATTGTAATGACTATGATTCAGTCAAGTGCCTCATGTTAACTTACATGGATCCTGGACTACAGAAGCGTTTTGAACGATCTGCTACTCAATTCATAATTGGGTCAGTGGAAATTTTGTACAATAAATAGGCAAGGACCGAACATTTTGAATTAACCAAGGCCTTGATTGAATGCAAAATGATAGAGGGTTCCTCCATGAGTGAGCATATAGTGAAGCTTGGTGGCTATGTTGATAGACTGGCTTCTCTGGAATTTGGAATTCCACCAACACTCAGGACAAATATTGTGCTTGCTTCACTCCCCCATCTTATGATAGATTTATCATGAATGGGATGGAGAAAAGTGCAAACGAGTTGTTTGTTATGCTCAAAACTGCAGAAGCTGGAATGTAGAAGAACAAGGCAGTGTTGATGCTCAACAAAACCACCAGTTTCAAGAAGAAGGGCAAGTAAAAGAAGAAGCAATCTACCGGAGCCAGTAAGACTGAGTCTCAGAAGAAGAGCAAGGGCGGAGCCTCTAAAGACACTGAATGTTTCTGCTGCAAGCAGAAGGTACACTAGAAGCATAAGTGCAAGAAATATTTGGCAGATAAGAAGAATGGTTCTTCCATAAAGGTATAATAGTTATACAAAGTTAATGTTATTCTACTTGTAAATTTATGTTTGTCATGGTATTTGATACTAACCGGTTGCTCTTGTTTTGCAAACTGATACAGGTACTACAGAACGCACACAAGGAGAGAAGAAGAAATGAAGTCGTGATACAACTCGGGAATGGTGATGGGGATCGCTACTCTTACCGTCGAAGTCATGTATTTAGGTTATCAAGATTTATCTTAGAAATAAAATAATAGTTATTTTGCTTCAGAGTTATGTAATGCATTATCCTATGGATTATGCGAAGGATATTCATATAAGTTTTAAATAATAGTTGTTCAAATTATTATGAGAATAGTTTTTTTTATTAAACCTTCATTTTGAAATGGTTTATTCATGATAAATCTTGAAGTCTCTGATCTATAACATTAAAGCTAAACATCTTGAGAAGACTGATGAAACCACTTGTGTATGACACTAAATAGTTATATCGAATAATTGACCTTCATATAGATGAAGCATCAAAGTCTTTTATTTGAAATTGACTAAATGCATTACATCCGATGGATATAACAAAATGTGGTGGAAAATTATACTTCATATAAAATGATGAGTAAATATGATTTACTTCATAAAAGTAAGAACTTAAATATTTGAAATAGTTCAAATAAATTGAGGATGAAAATATAATATCATTATGACAAAAGATAAAATAATTCTTCTTTCATGAAGAAATATGTCTAAGTCATAAGTTTAGCAAACAATTGAATAATTGTGGAATTATTATTACTAATCTGTTTTTTATTAAATTTTGGGGATTTATGAATGAAACAATATTATATTCACTAACAAAATGCACCATATAAAAGGTCTAAGAAAACTAAAAGAGTTATAAAAATTCAGATAATTTCTTCATTGTAGGTTTTGTATTTCTCCCACAAAATTCCAAAGACTAAAATATTTGTGAAGAGAATGTATAGGTTTACTCATTGAAGAAGTGGGAGAATGATATAGCTTATTGAGATGGTTGGATCTCCGGCTTAAGTTAAAATAATGCTAAACCAGAAAGGTTCTAGGATAATTTTGTATGTAAAACTAAGCAATAGAATCTACTATATAGGATGTAAAAGCTTCAATTAAGACTGTAAAAAAATGCAAAGGTCAGGAAATATTATCAAATCTACTAAATATTTCATAAAGATGAAACTTGTGCACTACAAGGAAGTAGCACTGGTACAATGATGTGCTATACACACAGTTTTTAACCCCTTTCCACGACGGCATTTGGAACTCTCGCCAAGTGAGTGTGGACGATAGGGGGATAGGCCCTCCTGTCACACAGGCTGGGGAAAAATGAGCTCGTGTGCGATCGGGCGAGGCATCAAAACCCAATCATTTCAGTTCGTATCTAGATCCCACATGGTGAATCCAAGAAAAACATTCCCGTTCGTATGTACATCCCACACGGTGAATCCCAGAATAACATTTCCGTTCGTATGTATATCACACACAGTCAATCCAAGGAATATGTTTCTGTTCTGATGTACATCCCACATAATCAATCCAGGGAAAACGTTTCTGTTCGTATGTACATCCCACACAGTCAATCCAGGGAAAACATTTCCGCTCGTATGTACATCCCACACAATCAATCCAGGGAAAACGTTTCCATTCGTATGTACACCCCACACAGGTTTGTGTATAGGCTCGTGTGTGATAGGTGTAACTATCACACACGCTCTGCCTTGGTTAAGCGTTTGCTTTTATAAACTACATCACACATGATTTGATGAACAAAACTGTGTGGCATTGGGCTATCCATCACAAGAGCTTTTACTGCTAGAACCATTTGCAAAGTTCCATGACCCATTTAGCAGGTTTATTAGTTTACAATTAATAATTCCAATATTATGCATATTCACATTTCATATTGAACAGTTGTTTGCCAATTTCATATCAGGCACATAAATATATTTTAACATCACAGTACGATAGCTATCTGAAAACATCACAGTATGGCATATAGCTAGTTCAACTTCATAAGAACAATATAATCATTTCCCTAATCGAGATCATCCAGGCATGTCTTATCCACCTCTGCTTTTAGTTAAGTAAGAACCTATTTTGCACTGGCCAACTGGGAAAGTGCCTCCTCCTTCGCCACCACCCTCTTAGCAAAGTCTGATTAAAAAAATCTGAGCTCATTCTCCATCTTCCTCTTTTTATCCCGCATCTTCAAATATTCTTCAACACTGACAACACTTTCGCTAGGCCTACCTATGTTCTCTTCCTGATACATGCTCCAGAGCTTTGCTAGGCACATCTTCAAACACTGTCAAAACTCGCGAGCCAATGCAGCGGAAAAAAATCAAGGACCCGGACTCCAGAGCATCGAGTTGCTCCGATGCCCAGTTCCTTTGTGCCATAAAGATTTAGTATTTTACTGGTTGGCTTCTCGGATGTGTGGACCAAAGTTGGTTGCACAAACTGCTGAAGCGTTGCCAAATAATTTTCTAATGGCATTGCTAATGAGATGGCAACATTTTTAAATACTAGGTACAAAATGTGGCACTATCTTAGGATGCGTTTGGTTGAAGGTGTGGTATGAATGGGTTGGGACGTGACAGTGTCTCAATCACATCTAACAAATGATTTGTAACAACGAAAGAGGGTCTAACCTTCTCTGCACAGGCCAGAAACTTCCTCCCACCGTCCACAGATTCAAACGCAACTAGCTTCACGCATGGAGATTGATGGTGACAACAAGCAGACAAATCTTCACCCACCCCGCTCCATTCGTTGCAACTGATGGTGCTAGGGAGCTACAAGAGGAAGAAAAGACTCAAATCGACCACTGGGTTAAAATCCTTCATTCCAAGTCATAGCCCGATAGAGAGAATAGAGGCATACCCGAGTGGTGAAGGAGTTGTCGTCGTCGACGGAACCGTTGGAGAGGTCTTTGAAGAAGTGTAGGATCAAAAGTATGTCTAGAGGGGGGGGGGGTTAGACTACTTGACCAAATAAAAATCTAGCCTTTTCCCAACTTTAAGTCTTGGCAGATTTTAGCAACTTAACACAAGTCAAGCAATCAACCTACACATGTAATTCTAAGAGTATATCAGTGGAATGTAAATCATGTCAAAAGGGAGGAGTTTGGAGGGAGCAAACTCAATGTAGATAAAAGTGCTAGTTATCGACTAGAGGGGGGGGTGAATAGGCGATTTTTACGAAAGTCTTCAAAACATGAGAGTTTCAAAGACAAACACGAAAACTAGACCTATAAACATGCAGCGGAAGATGAACTACACTAGACACACCATAGTCAAACAAGTATGAAACTAAAGCATGATGACAGATAGCAGCTAGGTAGTAGGATCAGGATGGAAGATAGTATGAAGCCAATCAGAACAAGTAGTCACACAGTGAAGTCAAACAGGCAGAGCAATCAGCTAATGACTTCACAAAGACAAACTGTAAGTAAGGAGAGTAAGAGATAGAACCAGTGTGTTGTGAAGACAAGGATTTGTTCGACCAGTTCCAGTTGCTGTGACAACTGTACGTCTGGTTAGGGAGGTTGAGATTCAACTCAGAAGACCACATCTTCACCTTATTCCCCTTGAGCAAAGGACACACAGTCCTCGCCCAATCACTCTGGTAAGTCTTCAAGGTAGACTTCCGAACCTTCACAAACTTCGTTCACCGGCATTCCACAATGACTCTTGGATGCTCAGAACGCGACGCCTAACCGGCTGGAGGATTCATAGTCCTAAAGTGTAACAAGTCTTTAGATCACGCGGACAGAAACACTTCAGTGATGCTAAACACTCTCTGGGCTGTGGGTGGTTTGGGCTTTGTCCTCGCAAGGATTCTCTCTCTCAAAGGCTTCGGAGGTGGGTTGCTCCCAAACGACAAAAGTCGTATCTAACTCTGAGCAGCCACCAACTTATGGTGTAGGGGGTCGGCTATTTATAGCCACTGGGCAACCCGACCTGATTTGTCCGAAATGACCTTGGGTCACTAAGGAACTGACACGTGTCACAACGATCAGATTTCAAACACACGCGACAGCTTGAATTGGGCTACAAGTAAAGCTCACTTATCCGACTTTGGATAAGATTTGCTCTCATTGTCTTCGCTCGAAGACATAGGATTTTGGTTGAGCATCACTTCAGTCACTCTGACTTTGTTCACTTGGACCCCACTTAACAGTGTGGTGGTTCCTATGACCCAACAAAGAAGAAAAGAAACAAAGAAACTACTAAGTCTTCGCGCTCCATAGTCTTCACTCAATATCTTCCCCTGTCATAGTCTTCAGTGTGAATGTCTTCACGTACCACCTTTATCTTCAATGTCTTCATACATTTTTAGGGGTCATCTCCGGTAGGTAAACCGAATCAAGGAGGGACTACTACCTGTCTTATCCTGCAATTCTCACAAACACATTAGTCCCTCAACCACGTTTGTCGTCAATACTCCAAAACCAAACTAGGGGTAGCACTAGATGCTCTTACAATCTCCCCCTTTTTGGTGATTGATGCCAAACTGGTTGAAGTTTTCAACGGGGATATATATATATGTGAAATTGTAAAGGATGAGGTATTGTCTTCGTAAGTAGCAAAAGGCTCCCCCTGAAGATGTGCATATAAATAATTCGCTTTTGGAATGCAAATGCACATGGCAGGTTCTACTTGTGGAGATCCTCTTCAACTTATGAAGACAAATCATCATGCATGATTCGATGTAACGAAGATAATGACATGCATAATGAAAAATGGACTTTTAAGTGCGGAAGTTATCATCGCATCACAAAATAGCAAATAAGTAGCAGACGACCATCGAGTTTAAGTGTTACAACTCAGAGAACCAAATGTATCAAGAGCAAGAGTTGTAAACACTAGGCAAAATATAATACAACCGCCCATATGAACCCGCTTGAAGACTATCAACTCATAGCTTCTCCCCCTTTTGTCAGTAAGGACCAAAAAGGGTTGAAGACAGTGAGCCTCTACTCGTTCCCAGAAGGAGAGAAGATGCAGGGTTGGTGTCGAGGTTTGGCGGTGCAGACGAACTTGGAGTAGTGTAGATACGTGTTGGAGGTGGCGAAGTAGCATCATCTTGATCATCGATCACACGAGCATTCACGGTTGCAGCAGAAGAGGAGTACTCTGAGTCTTCAAGAGATGGAGTGCGCCGTAGAACAACATTTCTGGGCGGAGTGGAATCAAACTTGAAACGTTCTGAGAGGCCATCGTCCTGAAGATCTTCCTCAACACACATAAGCGTTAGCCCTTTCCATGTGCGTCGACAAGTTTCATGCGTGACTAATGCATTCTTGGTTGCAAGGTTGCGAATGCGGTTGACGTCGGTCATGATGCTCTGCATCTGGCGCTTGAGCCAATCATGATGCCTATCCTGCTTTTGATGCAGGCCAACGAGAAGCTCTCGGTCATTGAGAACACGAGATCGCTTTCGAGGCCGTTGAGCAATTGTGCTGTCAGTGGCTTCGGTTTTGGCATGGTGAGGTGCACGTGTAGTACCAGCCAATGGATAGACTCGAGTGGCAGCCAGCACACCTTCAATGGGCTGAGTGAAGCTCTGACGATCAACGTTATGAAGATAAAGTGGCTCCTTGTCAGGCTCTGGATAGATGGCTTCAACAGACATATCGACATCTGGCAAGAAAACAAGGTGGTTGCATGCAGATGGCTGATAGTTGAAAGCAGTGTGAAGCTTGATTAGACACATGATCCATGGAGCATAGAAATTCAAGCCAAAAATGTCAGATCCTGATGCAGCAAGTTGGCGGATGAAGGAATCTTGTGCATTGAAGCATTTGCCATGAAGAATATGGAAGACCAATGTCTTCATTGCACCTTCTAGCTTAGCCTTTGGAGAATGTCCTTTGATGGGCCAGAGAGTTCGCCTTAGAGTGTATGTCTTCATTGATTGAAGATATACATTACTTCGTGTGTTGCACATCTAAGTCATCAAACTGCATAGGTGTTAGGATGTGTGCCTAATCACAGGACATTCGAGGATTCCAAGATATTTAGCTCACACCGCAACTTGCAGAACCTTTTCTCATCCAGGGGCTTAGTGAAGATATCAGCCAACTGCTCTTCTGTCTTGACGTGGATGATATCAATGTCTTCCTTCATAACATGATCTCTGAGGAAGTGATGACGAATCTCAATATGCTTTGTCTTCGAGTGCTGAACTGGATTTTTGGCAATCTATATGGCACTCTCATTGTCGCAGTAGAGAGGCACATTCTTCAGGTGTATACCATAGTCCTTGAGAGTTTGCTTCATCCAGAGAAGCTGAGCACAGCAGGATCCAGCAGCAATGTATTCGGATCAGCAGTGGAGAGAGATACACAGTTCTGCTTCTTTGAAGACCAATAGACAAGTGATCGTCCAAGAAAGTGACATGTGCCTGATGTGGACTTGCGATCAACCTTGTCACCAGCATAATCAGCATCTGAGAATCCAACAAGATCAAACTCTGAGCCCTTTGGATACCATAATCCTAGTGTTGGGGTGTAAGCCAAATATCGAAGTATTCGCTTCACAGCTAAGTGATGTGATTCCTTTGGTGCCGCTTGGAATCGGGCTCACATGCAAACACTAAGCATTATATCTGGCCTAGATGCACATAAATAAAGCAAAGAACCAATCATGGAGTGGTATACCTTTTGATCGAATTCTTTACCATTGTCGTCGGGACCCAGATGACTTTTAGTTGGCATTGACATCGTGTATCCTTTGCAGTCTTGCATTCCAAACTTCTTCAGGCAATCTTTGAGATATTTTTCTTGAGAGATGAAGATGTCGTTGCGTTGCTGATGGATTTGGAGACCCAGAAAGAACTTCAGTTCACCCATCATGGACATATGATATTGCTCTTGCATCATATGACCAAACTCATCACTGTATTTCTTGTTGGTGCAGCCGAAGATAATGTCATCCACATATATTTGGCACACAAATAGTTCACCATCATAAGTCTTCGTGAAGAGAGTAGGGTCCAGTGAACCAGGTTTGAAGCCTTTGCTCTTCAGGAAGTCCTTGAGCGTATCATACCAAGCGCGAGGGGCTTGTTTGAGGCCATACAATGCATTGTTGAGCTTGTACACCATATCAGGATGTTTTGGATCTTCAAAGCCAGGAGGTTGTGCAACATATACTTCTTATTCTATCTTTCGATTGAGGAAAGCGCTATTCACATCCATTTGATATAGGAGAATGTTGTGATGATTTGCATAGGCAAGCAGTATGCGAATAGCTTCAAGCCGTGCCACAGGAGCAAAAGTTTCATCAAAGTCAATCCCTTCCACTTGAGTGTAGCCTTGAGCGACTAGACGAGATTTGTTTATGACCACTTGACCATGTTCATCTTGCTTGTTGCGATATATCCATTTGGTGCTAATTATATTGTGCTTCTGAGGATCAGGACGCTTGACCAGTTCCCACACATTGTTCAACTCAAACTGTTGAAGCTCTTCTTGCATGGCTTGAATCCATTCAGGTTCCATGAAGGCTTCAGGCACTTTTGTGGGTTGTGAGGTTGAGACGAATGCAAAGTGTCCACAGAAATTGGTGAGTTGTGTTGCTCTTTGTCTAGCTCTTGAACGAGTGAGTGGACCAGGTGCATTGAGGCTATCAATCATCTTCTCAATATGTACTTCATTTGCAACACGAGGATGAGCAGGACGAAGATTTTGCTCTTACTAATCATTGTCATCATTTGGGGAATTGTCTTCAGGCTGAGCATTGTCTTCAGGTTGATCAGGTGCAGAAATGACCAGTTCCTCTTCAGACAGACTCTCAGAGGGTATGATTTCGCCAGTTCCCATTTGCTTGATTGACTCACTACGGGATAACTCATCTAGCACATTTGGCAGGTGCTCTCTTTGCGAGCCGTTAGTCTCATCAAACCGCACATCCACAGTTTCAACCACTTTATAGTGAAAGAGGTTGAAAACTCTGTAGGAGTGCGAATCCTTTCCGTAACCAAGCATAAAACCTTCATGTGCTTTCGGTGCAAATTTTGAAGTGTGATGAGGATCCTTGATCCAGCACCTAGCACCAAATACTCTGAGGTAACTTACGTTTGGCTTCTTACCAGTTAGGAGCTCATAGGAAGTTTTCTTCAGAAGCTTGTGAAGATAAACACGGTTGATGACGTGGTATGCAGTGGCAATGGCTTAAGGCCAGAACTTTCGTGGAGTCTTGTACTCATCAAGCATCGTTCGGGCCATCTCAATAAGAGTTCTGTTCTTGCGCTCGGCGATGCCATTCTGCTGAGGTGTGTAAGGAGCAGAGAACTCATGAGTGATACCCATGGTATCCAGGTAGAGGTCGAGGCCGGTGTTCTTGAACTCGGTGCCGTTGTCGCTTCTGATGTGCTTGATCTTGACACCGTAGTTCATCATGGCACAGTTGGCAAAGCGTCTGAAGACATCCTACACTTCAGTCTTGTAGAGGATTATATGCACCCAAGTGTATCGAGAGTAATCATCAACAATGACGAAGCCATAGAGGCAGGTAGTAGCATTGAGAGTGGAATAGTGAGTAGGGCCAAATAAGTCCATGTGCAGCAGCTCAAAGGGTTGAGATCTGGTCATGATAGTCTTCGAGGGATGCTTGGCTCTTGTCATCTTTCCAGCTTCGCAGGCGCCACACAAATGATCCTTCTTGAACTTGACGCCTTTGATGCCCACAACATGCTTCCTATTTGCAAGAGTGTGCAAGTTCCTCATGCTAGCATGCCCTAGCCTTCAATGCCAAAGCCAGCATTCTGAAGCTTTTGCAAGAAGACATACGGCCACCTGTGGACCTGCTGAGAAATCTACCATATACAGATCATCTTTTCAATATCCTTCAAAGACTAGAGACTTGTCAGATTCCATCAGTACAAGGCAGCGATATTTTCCAAATAGCACAATCATGTTTAAGTCACAAAGCATTGAGACAGACATTAAGTTGAAACCAAGGGATTCAACAAGCATCACTTTGTCCATGTGTTGATCCCTTGAGATTGCAACTCTACCTAGGCCCAATACCTTGCTTTTACCAGTGTCAGCAAATGTGATGTGGCTCTTGTCTGATGGACGCAGCGTTGAATCCATCAGAAGACTTCGATCGCTAGTCATGTGATTAGTGCATCCACTGTCCATAATCCATTCTGAAGCACGAGATGTCGAGGCCTACAGTGCAGTTTGGGGATAGGCTTCACCAAGAGAGTTGTGAAGCATAAATATTTGACGCACAAGAGGATTATCAAAGCTTAGATCGAGGTTAGGACTGATAGTATGACTGGCAAGCGATTCAGATACGAAATACATAGTAAGACCATTTGGGCATTTTATCTTGTATCCCATAATGTGTTTTAGGTCTCCGGCAATAGCATCGGACGCCTTTGATTTCCAGCTGGAGACCTTTCTCTGCAAAAGAAAGTTAATTCTTCTTAACCACCCACATCTTCAGGGGTGGCTTAGAAGCAATGAGTCTAAGTGCAGCATCTGAGAATTTTGGCTTTGGAGCCCTAGAAAATAGCCTTGCAGGAGAAGAACGATACTCATATGAATAAGCAGAAAAGTTATTAGTTCTATGAACATAGCGGTTTGAAGACACACGCTCATATTCATAAGTCTGAGTATGGTTTCCCTGCAAGACATTGGCGTTAGGGTGACTCAGGTGAGTCTTGTATCTGTATGAAGCCTTAGGGCCATATGAAGCCATAGGTCTGGGGTTTTTCTTCTTCCTTGGTGGTGTCAGGATGACATTCACAGGAAGATTCTCAATACACTGCTTAGGTACCCAGATCTTCTTCATAGGTGGTCCATTCCTGCAGTTAGTCCCAATATACCTGGCAAAAACTTTACCATTCTGATCCTTAAACAGTTTATAGTTTGCATCAAAGGATTCATCAATGATAATAGGGTTAGCACAAGTGAAACCAGATAAGGTGGATGGATCTAATGAAGGTTCCTTTGCAGCAACCCATGTGGTTTTGGGGTACTGCTCAGGCTTCTAGTACGACCCATCAACATTCATTTTCCTCTCGAACCCAATACCCTCTTTTCTAGGGTTTCGGTTCAGAATCTGCTTTTTGAGGACATCACATAATGTTTGATGCCCTTTGAGGCTTTTGTACATCCCTGTCTCAATCAGTGTCTTCAACCTGGCATTCTCATCAGCAATAGTAGTGGTATCCTCAACAAAGGGGTTAGTTACCACATCTGCAGTTGAAGATATTGCAACAGGAGCAGTAGAATATCCAGCAACAGAAACAGCGTTATCACGCTCAATGCATTTTAAACATGGTGGTTCAAATCCTTCCTGAGCGGGACTGATCTGTTGAGCGCGAAGTGACTTGTTCTCCTTTTGAAGATCTTCATGATACGATCTCAATTTTTCAAGTTCCTGCTTCCTTTGAAGATAATCGTAGGAAAGCTTTTCATGAGATGTTGAGAGGGTTTCATGATGACCGTCAAGTTCGTGGTACTTAACATGAAGATTTTTTATATCTTCAATTAAGGATCGAGTCTTAGTCATTTCCGCGTCCAACAGGTCGTCGCTTTTGTCTAATAGTTTTTGAATATGTTCCATAGCTTTCTGTTGTTCAGTTGCAATTTTAGCAAGTTTTTTGTAGCTGGGTTTGGATTCACCATCAGAGTCATCTTCACTTGATGTTTGAAAGTAAGCATCACGACAGTTTACCTTGGCACCACATGCCATGAAGCAGTAGGTGGGAGCCGAGTCGTTCTCGTCATTAGTGTTGGTGACGGAGTCATTGTCTTCAGTGTTGAAGATGGACTTGGCAACGTAGGCTGTAGCTAGAGCCAGACTTGCGATACCAGAGTCAGACTCCTCCTCAGACTCCACCACTTCCTCCTCAGAAGCAGACTCCTCCTCTGAATCCATTTCCTTGCCAACAAAAGCACGTGCCTTGCCTGATGAGCTCTTCTTGTGTGATGAAGACTTAGAGTAAGATTTGGAAGAAGACTTTGAGGATTTCTTCTTCTTCTTGTCATCAGAATCATATTCTTTGTTCTTCTTTTTCTTCTTCTCATTGTCCCACTGTGGACATTCAGAGATGTAGTGTCCAGGTTTCTTGCACTTGTGACAGGTTCTTTTCTTGTTGTCATAGGTGGAAGCTTCATCGTCCCTTGAGCTGGATCGTGAAGACTTTTTGAAGTTTTTCTTCCTGGTGAATCTCTGAAACTTCTTCACAAGCATAGCAAGCTCCTTTCCAATGTCTTCAGGATCATTAGAATTGCAGTCAGATTCTTCTCCAGATGAGGAAGCCGTGGCCTTTGCCTTCAA
This sequence comes from Triticum dicoccoides, assembly GCF_002162155.2. NCBI lineage: Eukaryota > Viridiplantae > Streptophyta > Magnoliopsida > Poales > Poaceae > Triticum > Triticum dicoccoides. The sequence goes on along the minus strand of NC_041385.1, from coordinate 545,436,578 downwards.
GGCACGAGTTCGGCCGTAGTTGGGACCATAGATATCTCGTTTCTCAGATAGCTGGTACTCATGTGTGTTGAGCCTCTCGAGTATGTCAGACGGATCGAGTGTCTTGAAATCAGGGCATTCTTGTATCATCGGGGCTAAGGTGTCAAATGAGCTGTCAAGAGATCTCAGCGGTGTCTTCACAATCTCATGCTTCATAATGTCAGTTGCACCGAGTGCATGGGGCTCATTGGTGATATTAGTGAGACGATCAAACGTGAGCTGGACGTTCTCTTTGTCATGCCTTTTGAAGCGGTTGAAGAGGTTGCGAAGAGTACTGATTCGTTGATCACGTTGTGTTGAGACGCCTTCATTGACCTTGGAGAGCCAGTCCCAGACTAGCTTCGACGTTTCCAGAGCGCTCACACGACCATACTGCCCTTTGGTCAGATGACCATAGATGATGTTCTTGGCGGTAGAGTCCAGTTGAATGAACTTCTTCACATCAGCGGGGGTGACACCTTCACCAGTCTTGGGAACGCCATTCTTGACGACATACCACAGATCGACATCAATGGCTTCAAGATGCATGTGCATCCTATTCTTCTAGTAGGGATATTCAGTGCCATCAAAGATGGGACACGCAGCGGAGACCTTGATTATCCCTGCAGTCGACATAGCTAAAACTCCAGGTGGTTAAACCGAATCACACAGAACAAGGGAGTACCTTGCTCTGATACCAATTGAAAGTGCTAGTTATCGACTAGAGGGGGGTGAATAGGCGATTTTTATGAAAGTCTTCAAAACATGAGAGTTTCAAAGACAAACACGAAAACTAGACCTATAAACATGCAGCGGAAGATGAAGTACACTGGACACACCATAGTCAAACAAGTATGAAACTAAAGCATGATGACAAATAGCAGCTACATAGTAGGATCAAGATGGAAGATAGTATGAAGCCAATCAAAACAAGTAGTCACACAGTGAAGTCAAACATGCAGAGCAATCAGGCAATGACTTCACAAAGACAAACTGTAAGTAAGGAGAGTAAGAGATAGAACCAGTGTGTTGTGAAGACAAGGATTTGTTCGACCAGTTCCAGTTGTTGTGACAACTGTACGTCTGGTTAGGGAGGCTGAGATTTCAACTCAGAAGACTGCATCTTCACCTTATTCCCCTTGAGCTAAGGACACACAGTCCTCGCTCAATCACTTTGGTAAGTCTTCAAGGTAGACTTCCAAACCTTCACAGACTTTGTTCACCGGCAATCCACAATGACTCTTGGATTCTTAGAACGCGACGCCTAATCGGGTGGAGGATTCACAGTCCTCAAGTGTAACAAGTCTTCAGATCACGCGAACAGAAAGACTTCAGTGATGCCAAACACTCTCTGGGCTCTAGGTGGTTTGGGCTTTGTCCTCGCAAGGATTCTCTCTCTCAAAGGCGTCGGAGGTGGGTTTCTCTCAAACGACAAAAGCCGTATCTAACTCTGAGCAGCCACCAATTTATGGTGTAGGGGGTGGGCTATTTATAGCCACTGGGCAACCCGACCTGATTTGTCCGAAATGACCTTGGGTCACTAAGGAACTGACACGTGTCACAACGGTCAGATTTCAAACACATGCGACAGCTTGACTTGGGCTACAAGTAAAGCTGACTTATCCGACTCTGGATAAGCTTTGCTCTCATTGTCTTTGCTCGAAGACATAGGATTTTGGTTGAGCATCACTTCAGTCACTCTGACTTTGTTCACTTGGACCCCACTTAACAGTGCGGTGGTTCCTATGACTCAACAAAGAAGAAAAGAAACAAAAAACTACTAAGTCTTCGCGCTCCATAGTCTTCACTCAATGTCTTCTCCTGTCATAGTCTTCAGTGTGAATGTCTTCACGTACCACCTTTATCTTCAATGTCTTCATACATTTTTAGGGGTCATCTCCAGTAGGTAAACCGAATCAAGGAGGGACTACTACCTGTGTTATCCTACAATTCTCACAAACACATTAGTCTCTCAACCACGTTTGTCGTCAATACTCCAAAACCAAACTAGGGGTGGCACTAGATGCACTTATAGTAGACATGCAGATTTTTGGCGTGGTTCGATAGGTGGTGCTATCATAGATCCACATTGATGGAGACTTCAACCCATGAAGGGTAACGGTTGCGTGAGTCCACGGAGGGCTCAACTCACGAACAGTCCATGAAGAAGCAACCTTATCTATCCACCACCATGGCCATCGCCCACGAAGGACTTGCCTCACTTGGGTAAATCTTCACAAAGTAGGCGATCTCCTTGCCCTTACAAACTCCTTGGTTCAACTCCACAATCTTGACGGAGGCTCCCAAGTGACACCTAACCAATCTAGGAGACACCACTCTCCAAAAGGTAATAGATGGTGTGTTGATGATGAACTCCTTGCTCTTGTGATTCAAATGATAGTCTCCCCAACACTCAACTCAATCTCACAGATTTGGATATGGTGGAAAGATGATTTGAGTGGAAAGCAACTTGGGGAAGGCTAGAGATCAAGATTCTTGTGGTAGGATTGGAATGTCTTGGTCTCAACACATGAGTAGGTGGTTCTCTCTCAGAAAATGAGTAGTGGAAGTGTAGACACGTTCTGATGGCTCTCTCGAACGGAGAAGGGGTGGAGGGGTATATATAGCCTCCACACAAAATCTAACCGTTACACACAATTGACCAAACTCGGTGAGACCGAATAGTGAAACTCGGTGTGACCGATCTGGTTCAAAATGTGAATGTTAGGGTTTTCGGTGGGACTGACAATATCAACTTGGTGGGACCGATGAGCTAGGGTTAGGGCAAAACCTCATCTCGGTGAGACCGATCACATGAACTCGGTGAGATTAATTTTAGTAATAAGCAAACAGAGACTTGGTCAAGCAAACTCGGTGGGACCGATCGCTCATTTAGGTGAGATCAAAACGTTACGAAAAGGAAACAAAGAGTTTGCATTGCGAACTCGATGGGATCGATCACTCATTTCTGTGAGACCGAAACGTTAAAAGGGAAATAGAGAGTTTGCAATCCCTTAAAAGGGGAAGCCACAAAAAGAAATACTTACTGGTCATGGTGGATAAATTCGCTAAATGGATAGAAGCCAAACCAGTCAAAACAACTGACGCCGGATCAGTGATCGACTTTATATCCAGCTAGTCCACCGTTATGGTGTCCCGCGCAGTATCATCACTGAAAATGGCTCCAACTTCACAACTGATGAGGTGAAAAGGTTGGGCGTTAAACTCGATTATGTATATGTATACCACCCCCAAACGAACGGCCATGTCGAACAGGCCGATGGTCTGATCATGAGTGGTATTAAGCCCAGACTAATGCGCTCTTTACGAGAATCAGATAAGCACTGGGTTGAGGAACTCGATTCCATACTATGGGGACTCCAGACCACGCCCAATCTAACAACCGGATATAAACCTTTCTTTATGGTGTACGGCGCAGAAGCCGTATTGCCCTGTGATATTATTCATGACTGACCTATAGTGCGCATGTACGAAGAGAAAGAAGCCGAACTAGATTGGCAGGATGACCTGGATGGACTTGAAGAGGAGCGTGATGTTGCCATGGCCCATTCCGCATTCTATCAACAACAGGCCAGGCGTTACCAAAGCAGAGAAGTGCGGGCTAAAACATACAACATCGCAGAACTTGTTCTACGCCTCCCGGAGAAGAAAAAGGATAAGCTCAAACCCAAATGGGAGGGGCCCTTCATAATTTATGAAGTCCTTACTAGAGGAGCCTATCGCCTTCACAATGCGGAGGATAATCACCTTGAGCCGAACCCATGGAACGCCGCCCGGCTTCGAAGATTTTACGCATAATTCGGCCTCCTTAGGTCCCAGTTTAAACTAGGTTTTTTTCCATTTTCTCTTTCCCTTTCCCCTTTTTTACCTTTCTCTCCTTATATTGTATGTTCGGATAACCGCATTGTTGGGAATATGCATCTTCAAATGTATACATCCCACCATACATGGGGGCTTCTTCTAAAAGAAGCATTTTATTTCAAAGCTTACAAGCTTCTTGTGTCCGTACTATATGTTGTTTCTACCATTTTATGCACCTCTATGACTTAAGGTTTTGCCAAGCTGGGTTGCCTCGCTCCTGTGCTTATACCCTACGTTCCCGATTGTTCGGCTAGGGTGTAAAGGGAGCAACTCTGTGATTGTTACAACCTGGTTATCCGGCCCTGTACCTTAGACAGGTGAAGCCGAAAGCTAGCGTTCTTAAGGGAATAATTCATCGGCACATATTCAACAAGATGTTTCAAGAAAAACACATAACATTGGTTGTATGTCCTTTAGATACAAGCCCAACCCAAGAAAAGGAACCCCTAACGGAACTATTCTTCTTGGAAGATGTTTCTTACGTCAAACAGTAATATAACATAACTCCGCTGAACACACTTTGTCTTTTTGAGCAATATGGCCGGATTCCTGGTTTCCGACAATACCAAATGTTTCCTAGTCAAACATAAGTATACGGAAACACTCCAACCTTTTTCTTTGGAGGTGGAAGCTGAATGTTTGCAATGACAAAATTTTCATACAATCCGGCAGGAGATAAGTTCGATCATAAAGTACATGGGTCAATCAAATCAAACGCTCACTCCTTTTCTACGCCATCTAGTAGACTATCTAATTTACAATCCCGTTGTGAAATTTCGCCGCTGTTATCACTTGGTCATATACCAACCTTGCGGGAATTTCCTTCTCGTCGGGTCCCCACGGTCCAACTCTGGCCATATGGTTCGGGTCAATACCAGTATAGCATGTCTTCACCATGGCCCACACCTCTCGAGCGCCTTCACGGCATGTGGATGTCTTCCACAGCTCAAACCGACGCCGGGCACCCTTGAATAGATCAGCCAACCACTCCATACTTTCTGGGGGTACGTCGGAAGGCCATAAGGCTTTGGCCATATTCTTCATCCCCTTCCGAGCATGCTCGTGCAGCTTGGCCAGCTCCTTTAGAATGTCGCTCTGTAGAAATGGCACTTCCTCCCCGGGGCGGCCGGTCAACATACGTGTATCAACCGAACCATCATATTCCGCATTATATGATCCTATCAATAATTCATACGGTTCATAAGACATACCAAATATGCCGCCCTTCAGCTTCTCGTTTTATTGTTGTGCCTCTAAGAGTTGAGGCTTCAAGCTATTTATCTCTTCGACCTGTTTCTTCACTTCTTCTTCCAGTTTTTTATCGTTGCCATAATACATTGGGGCAGTCTTTATTTCTTCAAGCTCCTGGGTCAGTGCGCTATTCTTCTCCTTGAGGACCAGTGGTCATCAAACGATCCTTAAATTGGTTTTGTTCACCCGCTTTAAGTCTCGGGGGCTACTAATACTATCTATCCATTAAGTTCCTGAATTTGTTTTACCTGCATATCCTTTGAGAACATGTAAGCGACCCCGATGAGTACGCCCCGGACAGCTCGGATATATGCACCTACAATGCTTAGGACGTTAAACTCCGGCTCCGTTAAGGCAGGGGCGCGTAAGGCTTCTTCTAAATAACGATGGTTCATCGCACTCTCGACTTCGGAATTGGTAACGGACATCTCATCCTTCTCTCCGTGAGATGAGCGAGTCTGTGCCGCATCAGCATGCGCCCCCGTCCCGATTGGTATCTCCGGCACCGGGTTAGCCACAACTCGTCTAGTTGGGACCTTACCCACGGTGCGCCGTATACCCCTCCTGTGATGATAGAGGGAGGATTCGAATGACGGTCCGACTTCATGACCGAATATTAACAAAGAAGTATATACCTTTTCGATGGTGGAGCAGGTTCAGTGGTGCTGTTGACCTCCTTTTGTTTTGCACGACCCTTCCCCGAAGATGCTGAGCTTTTCTTGGTCACCCTCCCTTGGGTGCAGCTCGCTGAGCGCTGATCCTGCGAAACATGGCCCAATGTGGAGGATAAGGTGACAGGTGGAAGTATCCCTCTTCTTTGAGAATACAGTTTCCGAACACTTACCTTCATGAAGGGATACAGGTCGGGGTAGTCAACCATAATGGCCACCCCTGAGCCGTCAAGGCTCGCTTGATAATAGACCCCATCTTCGAACTCTATGAATATATCCGGATCCTCATGGAATCCGGGGTCTTCATTACGATCATGATCCTCTAGCTGGGGGGCTGGGCAGTTAATGTTCTCGACAATTTGCCTCCATGACTACTCAAAAAAATAAACAGTCAGGGTATCCGATTAATGCATCTCAACGGATAAAAAATCATTGAGTGGTTGCAAAACTTACCTATTCGATGGGAGTATACATGGAGTAGGCTTCTCAGCAATTTAGACAAAGGAAGTCTTCTTCTTCTCCTTTATAGAGGTCAGCTAGATCTGCCGCCAGTGCGGCTTGGCCATCCAGACCCTTTCGCCTGTAGCGGGATGCGTCGTCCTCCCCATTATAGTTCCACAAGGGAGTTACCCTGGATTGAAGTGGTTGGATGCATCTCTGTATCGCGATAGCCATAACTTCTACTATGGAGAGTCCGGAATGGGTCAGTATCTTGATCCTGTTTACCAAGTTCATCACCTTCGCATTGTCCTCCTAGGTAGAGGATTTGGGACGCCAGTTATATAGCTTCTTCAAGGGAGCACTGGAGAATTCTGGCAATCTGCGCTGAATAGGGTCCGGAAGGGGTGCATCATCGATATAGAACCATTCCAAAGACCATTCGGCAGATCCTTTCTTAGGAGTCCAGATTGGATAGCCGGATCTGGCTATACGCCATACTTCGGTGCCGCCCACTTCAAAAATAGACCTACCGCCCTGATGGCGGGGGACAAGGCAGAAGAACTTCTTCCATAGTTTGAAGTGAGCCTTGCAACCTGCTACGTCTTGAGCTTGTGTTGGTTTTCCTTGAAGAGGAAAGGGTGATGCAGCAATAGTATCGTAAGTATTTCCCTCAGTTTTTGAGAACCAAGGTATCAATCCAGTAGGAGACTCCTCACAAGTCCCACGCACCTACACAAACAAACAAGAACTCACAACCAACGCAATAAAGGGGTTGTCAATCCCTTCACGGCCACTTGCGAAAGTGAGATCTGATAGAGATAATATGATAAGATAAATATATTTTTGGTATTTTTATGATATAGATTGGAAAAGTAAAGATGCAAATAAAAGTAAATAGCAAACTTATATGATAAGAGATAGACCCGGGGGCCATAGGTTTCACTAGTGGCTTCTCTCAAGATAGCATAATTATTACGGTGGGTCAACAAATTACTATTGAGAAATTGATAGAAAAGAGAATAATTATGAGATTATCTAGGCATGATCATGTATATAGGCATCACATCCGTGACAAGTAGAGTGACTCCTGCCTGCATCTACTACTATTACTCCACACATCGACCGCTATCCAGCAAGCATCTAGAGTATTAAGTTCATGAAGAACAGAGTAACGCATTAAGAAAGATGACATGATGTAGAGGGATAAACTCATGCAATATGATATAAACCCCATCTTTTTATCCTCGACGACAACAATACAATATGTGCCTTGCTGCCCCTGCTGTCACTGGGAAAGGACACCCCAAGATTGAACCCAAAGCTAAGCACTTCTCCCATTGCAAGAAAGATCAATCTAGTAGGCCAAACCAAACTGATAATTCGAAGAGACTTGCAAAGATAACTTAATCACACATAAAAGAATTCAGAGGAGATTCAAATATTTCTCATAGATAAACTTGATCATAAACCCACAATTCATTGGATCTCGACAAACACACCACAAAAAGAGTTACATCGAATAGATCTCCAAGAAGATCAAGGAGAACATGGTATTGAGATACAAAGAGAGAGCAGAATCCATCTAGCTAATAACTATGGACCCGAAGGTCTATGGTAAACTACTCGCAACTCATCGGAGAGGCTATGGTGTTGATGTAGAAACCCTCCATGGTCGATTCCCCCTCCGGCGGAGCGCCGGTGAAGGCTCCAAGATGGGATCTCGCGGATACAGAAGGTTACGGTGGTGGAAATAGTTTTTCGTGGTCGCCTCTGATGTTTTCGGGGTACGTAGGTATATATAGGAGGAAAAAGTGCGTCTGTGGACGCCCGAAGGGCCCACGAGACAGGAGGGCACGCCCAGCAGGGGGGAGCGCCCTCCACCCTCGTGGCCTCCTCGATTGCTTCTTGACTTGCACTCCAAGTCCTCTGGATTGCGTTTGTTCCAAAAAGATCGCTCCCGAAGGTTTCATTCCATTTGGACTCCGTTTGATATTCCTTTTCTTCGAAATACTGAAATAGGCAAAAAACAGCAATACGGGCTGGGCCTCCTGTTAGTAGGTTAGTCTCAAAAATGATATAAAAGTGTAAAGTAAAGCCCATAAACATCCAAAACAGGTAATATAATATCATGGAACAATTAAAAATTATAGATACGTTGGAGACGTATCACAACCCAAAAACAATTTGCAAAGGGCGATGAAGCCGGAGATATGTAAAATAGAACTTGGCTTGAGGTTGTGCAACTGGATCCCGTAGTGTTCCAATAGACCCCTAAGGAAGGGGTGGATTGGGAATCCCACGCCCCTCAAAAGGAATGAGGTGAAGCACACCCTCTCCCCTTGGCTAGGATTGGGGAAATTCTCCGCCAATGCATCGGCACCTATAGTGGTTAACCCCGCCCGTATAGAGACTAGATCTGGGGAGGGATATATCCTTGCATTTGGAGTCGACTGAGCTGGAGGTGAGATATGGAGCAACTCTGCCAGTTCCCCTCTTGAGGTCCATGAGGATGCGAGGAGGAACCGGGAGCACTTTCCATGGCTTGTTTTCCGTGGTTTGCTCTGTTGCTTTTGCTATGATGCGGGATGACGGTTTGAAAATCTTGCTTTGCTTTATAGGCATGGTTTGCGCCTGTCAAGAATATTAAAATACAGGGATAATGGACCATTCGCATTCACTCAGACGCGTGGAAATCGAGGTGATGGCAGGAAGGGATCAGAAAGACTGGGCACGGAAACCTATACCGGACTATCTTCAATTTGGAATACAATGAAGAACCCGCCTTGCAAAGCCGAAGACTTACACTTGCATGCTACATCGTCATTGAAGGCAAGTTCGGGGGATGGGAGTCCTAGATTCGAGGGTCCTCAGGTGTCCGGCCCAGGAGTGTGGGCCGGGTTGCATGGGCCGTGTAGGATCAAGCTGAAGATTATCTACCGAGTCTAGATCAGGCTTCTCAATGTGTGGAAGGCAAGAATAGTCTGGAGGTTTCCCTACCTGATAAACCAACCTTGTATAAACCCTAGACCTCCCACCGGTGTGTATATAAACTGAAGGGGTTAATCTGTAGAGGGCAACTATCATCATCATCAGAATCCCCATAGGCTAGACATCTAGGCTTAGCCATTACGAGCTCGAGGTAGATCAACTCTTGTAATCTTCATACTCAACGAATATAATCAAGCAGGAGTAGGGTTTTACCTCCATTAAGAAGGCCAGAACCTAGGTAAACATTGTGTCCCCTGACTCCCTCTTACCATCGATCTCTTGCTGCACAGCTTGGGCCCCCCTACCCGAGATCTGCCGGTTTCGACACCGACACTGCAACCTCCCCGAAGTCCATCAAGTTACCACACTCAGCCCATAGAACGACACGACAATAACCTTTGCGGCCAAAGACGAACCAAAGGCTCGGTCAGTCCGAGCACCCGCCGCCTTAGTACTAAACCCCATCATTGATGGTTTTCGGCTTACTAAAGTGCTCATGGATGGCGGTAGTGGACTTAATCTCATCTATGAGGACACGCTCGACAAAATGCAGATGGATAGATCACACATCAAGAAAAGAAACACCACCTTTTGAGGTATTATCCCCAGTCAAGAGGCACACTGCTCAGGAAAAATTAGACTGAATGGGGTGTTAGCCATGCCTGAGAACTATAGATCCAAAGATTTGCTCTTTCATGTGGTCCCCTTCAATAGTGGGTATCACGCCATCCTCAGCCGAGATGCTTTCTCACGCTTTCAAGCTATACCCCACTATGGGTATATGAAACTCAAAATGCCCGGTCCTAATGGAATTATCACAATCTGGAGTGACCCGGACAAAGCCCTTTGTGCCGAAAATAGAACTGCATCCTCGGTCCTCAAGGCACTATCTGAAGCCCTAGCGACGGAGGAATTAACCACCCTATGGTCCATGGTGGATAGGGACGATGTGATTCTCGATAAGAGATCCAAATCCACCTCTTTCAAGCTAGTCGAGGAAATAGTGAAATTCCAAGTGCACCCAACGGACCCTAATAAAATAGCATCTATCAGAGCACAGCTAGATCCGGTAGTGGACACCATCCTACACACATTCCTGCAAGAGAATTGGGATGTCTTTGCCTGGCACCCTTTAGACATGCCTAGCATCCCACGAAGACTGGCCAAACACAGTCTTAATATAATCAAGGGATTCAAACCCGTGAAGCAGACATTGCGGCGATTCTCCGAACCCAAGCGTCAAGCAACGGGAGAAGAGCTAGCCAAATTGTTAGAGGCTGGGTTTATTAGGGAAATTAAACATCGGGAATGGCTAGCCGACTTGGTTATGGTACCAAAGAAGGACAAATCCTGGCGCCTGTGCGTCGATTTCAAGGACCTCAACAAGGCTTGCCCTAAGGACCCCTTCCCATTGCCTCGCAATGACCAAATTATTGATGCAACTGCAAGGCATGACTCTTTGTGTTTCCTCTATGCTTATTCCAGATACCATCAGATTAAGATGAAGGAATCGGACCAGGCGGCAACTGTGTTCATCACCCCTTATGGTCCCTTGGGCTTCAACACTATGCCCTTCGGACTAAAAAACACTGGGGCTACCTACCAACGCATGATTCAAACTTGCCTGGAAAAGCAAATAGGCAAAATGGTCGAAGCATACATGAACGACGTGGTCATCAAGACAAAGCACGTCGAGACATTGGTGGACGATCTTCGCCTCACCTTCAACAACCTCCGAACATACAACATACGGCTTAATCTGGAAAAATGTGTCTTCGGAGTTCCGGCTGGAAAGCTGCTTGGGTTCATCATTTCCCATAGAGGAAATGAAGAAAACCCAGCCAAGATCCAAGCATTGTCAGAATTGGCCATACCAACAGATCTAAAGCAAGTCCAGAAGTTAGTGGGTTGCGTCGCGGCCTTAAGCCGCTTCATCTCCAAATTGGGAGAAAAAGCGCTACCACTCTACAAGCTATTACGACACACAGACAACTTCAAATGGATGGATGCTGCCACAGCCGGATTGGAAGAAATTAAAACCCTTCTTGCAAGCAACCCAATCCTAGCTGCACCAGGTGTTGGAGAGCCCATGTTGTTATATATTTCAGCGACCAACCACGTGGTCAATGTCGACATAAATTCGTCGAACGAGGGGGTGAGCGACATAAATTCCCCACCCAAAAACCATTCTACTACGTATCAGAGGTCCTTACACCTTGCAAATACCGATACCCCCACTATCAGAAGATAGCCTACACAGTCTTTGTGGCATCCCGCAAACTTCGACACTACTTTCAAGAGTGTTTGGTCACAGTGGCATCTGAAGTACCACTCAATGACATTATCAATATCAGGGACGCCACTGGACGCATAGCCAAATGGGCATCGAGCTGTTACCGTTCGAAATCATATACAAGCCACGCCAGGCTATTAAATCCTAGGTATTGGCCAACTTTGTCACTGAATGGGCGGAAGCCGAACTCCCTAAAGAGTACAACTCATACTCCAATTGGATTATGTACTTCGATGGCTCTAAAATGCTGGCCGGACTGGGGGCTGGTGTAGTACTCACAACTCCTACTGGGGACACAGTCCTATACATACTGCAAATTATGTATACGGACTCTAACAATGTAGCCAAATACGAGACGCTAGTACACGGTCTTCGCATGGTTGTCTCCATGGGTATACAATGCTTGGAGGTGCACGGCGATTCGGACCTCGCAATTTCCCAGGTCAATGGGGAGTTCGATGCAAAGGACCCAAAAATGGTGGCATATCAAAGCACCATATTAAAAATATCAGCTCGGATCAAAGAACTTGAGTTCCATCACGTCGCTCGATAAAGTAATCAGGCGGCCGACATCCTCGCTCGCATGGCCGCTAGCGTGACCCTGTGCCACCTAACACCTTTGTGGAACGGCTCTTTAAGCTATCCATAGTGTGGCAGGGTGAGAGCGGGGAAAGCAGTATGGACCTGATCACACCCCAGCTGCCGAATACAACGCAGACACAGTCGGTGGTCCGGATATCGAGATAACACCCTCTGCCCATGAGATCATGGTGGTTATCACCCCCTGGACCAAACCCTTCCTAGCCTACCTTAATAGACAGGAGCTCCCCGATGATCAAAACCAAGCTCGGTGCATAGTTCGGCGCTCTAAAGCCTTTAAAGTGCCTAAGGGTGAATTGTACAAAAGAAGTACTATCGGAGTCCTTCAAAGGTGTATCTCCGAAGAGGAGGGAAGGCAACTCTTGCCAGAAATACATGCCGGTCTAGGCGGTCATCACGCCGCAGCCCGCGCTCTTGTAAGTAAGGCATTTCGGACTGGCTTTTTCTGGCCTACGGCTCGAGCTGACGCTCAAGCCCTTATCCAATGTTGTGTGGGCTGTCAGTTTTTTGCCAATCAAAGCCACATGCCTCCCTCCGCACTAAGAACAATCCCTATTACTTGGCCCTTCACGGTCTGGGGGCTTGATATGGTTGGACCCCTTAAAGGGGGAAGCCACCAAAAGAAATACTTGTTGGTAATGGTAGACAAATTCACTAAGTGTATATAGGCCAAACCGGTAAAAACAGCTGAGGCTAGGCCAATGATTGACTTTATATCCGACGTAGTCCACCATTATGGTGTCCCGCATAGCATCATCACTGATAATGGCTCCAACTTCACAGCTGGCAAGGTGAAAACTTGGTGCGCTAAGATGGGCATTAAGCTCAACTACGCATCTGTATACCGCCCTCAAACAAGCGGCCAAGTTGAAAGGGCCAATGGTCTAATCATGAGTGGTATTAAGCCCAGACTAGTGCACTCTGTACGAGAATCAGACAAGCACTAGGTAGAGGAACTCAATTCTATACTCTGGGGACTCCGGACCACGCCCAATCAAGCGACCAGATACACATCCTTCTTCATGGTGTATGGCGCAGAGGCCATATTGTCCTACGACATTATTCATGACTCACCTAGAGTGCACATGTATGAAGAGAGAGAAGCCTAACTAGATCGGCAGGATGACCTAGATGGACTCGAAGAGGAGCGCGATGTTGCTAAAGCCTGTTCCGCATTCTATCAACAACAGGCCACGCGTTACCAAAGCAGAGAAGTGCGAGCTAAAATGTACAATGTCGGAGAACTTGTTCTACGCCTCCCGGAAAAGAAAAAGGACAAGCTCAAACCCAAATGCGAGGGCCCCTTCGTCATAGATGAAGTCCTTACTGGAGGAGCCTATCGCCTTTGCAACGCAGAGGATAATCGCCTTGAGCCGACCCATGGAACGCTACCCGGCTCCGAAGATTCTACGCATAGTTTGGCCTTCTTAGGTTTCATTTCAAACTAGATTTTTTCCTTTTTCCTCCCCCTTTTAATTTTTTCCTTTTTCTTCTCGCCTGTATGTTCGGATCAACCGTCTTATTCGGGGTACGCATCTTTAAATGTATACACCCCACCATACATGGGGGCTTCTTTTAACGAAGCATTTCATTAACAAGCTCCTAAGCCTTCCCTTGTTCAGAACGATCGTTGCTCTTGCCATTTTATGCACCTCTATGACTTAAGTTTTTGACAAGCTTGGTTGCCTGGCTCTTGTGTTATACCCTACGTTCTCGATTGTTCGGCTAGGGTGTAAAGGGAGTACCTCTGCGATTGTTACAACTAGGTTATCTGGACCTGTACCTCAGACGGGTGAAGCTGAAAGCTAGCGTTCTTAAGGGAATAATTGGTTGGCACATATATGACAGACCTTTTTTGGAACAAATGCGGACTTGACTGCTCATACTTCTGATATGGGCCTAGGCATGAATCATTGTACATGCACACCCAAGGAAAGGAACACCTAAGGGAACTATTTTCCTTGGAAGATGTTCCTTATGTTAAATAGTAATATAATATAACTCCCCAAACACATTTTGTCTATTCAAGAAATATGACTGGATTGCCTGGTTTCCAAAAATAATAAATGTTTCTTAGTTAAACATAGTATACGGAAACACTCCAACTTCTTGGTTCGGAGGTGGAAGCCGAAGGTTTGTGATGACAAAATTTTCATAAAATATGGTAGGAGATAAGTTCGGTCATAAAGTACATTGATACATCGAATCGAATGCCTACTCTCTTTCTATACCATCTAATAGGCTATCTAATTTACAATATTGGTGCGAGTATTTCATCGCTATCATTACTTGGTCATACACCAAGCTTACTGGAATTTCCTTCCCGTCGGGTCCTTAAGGTCTGACTGGGGCCATATGATTCGGGTCGAGGCCGGTGTAATGTGTCTTCACCATCGCCCATACCTCTCGAGCACCTTCACGACATGCGGACGTCTTCCAAAGATCGAAGCGATGCCGAGCACCCTTGAATAGATCCGCCAACCCCTCCATACTTTCCGGAGGGGCATCAGATGGCCATAAGGCTTTGGCCATATTTTTCATGGACCTCCGGGCATGCTCGTGTAGTTTGGACAGTTCCTTCAGAATGTCGCTTTGAAGTTCGGACACCTCCTCATCATGGAGGTCGGTCAACATACCTACATGATCCGAAATATTAAACATTCTGTATTATATGACTATATAAATACTTCGAATGGTTCAAAAAGTTCATACCGAATATTCTGCCCTTCAGTTTTTCATTTTCCTGTTGTGCCTCCAAGAGTTGAGCCTTTAAGCTCTTTACCTCTTCGGCCTGCTTCTTCACTTCTTCTAGTTTTTTATCTTTGCCAAAGTACATTGGGGCACTCTTCGTTTCTTCAAGCTCGGCAACAACTGTATTTAGCTGTGTCCAGCTCGTCTCAAGCTCCTGGGACAATGCGCTATTCTTCTCCTTGAGAACCTGCGGTCATAAACGATCCTCAAATTGGTTCTTTCCTACCGCTTTAAGTCTCGGGGGCTACTACTATCTATCTATTAAAAAAATTACCTGCATATCCTTTGAGAACAGGCGAGCAACTCCTGTGAGTCCGTCCCGGGCAGCTCGGATATATGCACCTACAGTGCTTAGGGCTGTAAATTCCGGCCCCGTTAAGGCAGGGGTGCGTAAGGCTTCTTTCAAGTGACGATGATTCATTGCACTCTCAACTTCGGAGTTAGTGATGGACATCTCATCCGGCTCTCCGTGAGGCCAATGAGTCTGTGCCGCACCAGCATTCGCCCTCGTCCTGGTTGATATCTCTGGTGCCTTATTGGCTGCATCTCGGCTGGCTGGGATCTTGTTCACGGTTCACCGTATACCCCTCCTGTGATGATTGAAGGAGGATGCAAATGACAATTCAGCTTCACGCCCGAATATGAAATAGGAGGAATATACCTTTTCGGCGATGGAGCAAGCTCAGTGGTGCTTTCGGCTTCCTTTCATTTTGCATAACCCTTCCGCGAAGGTGTTGACCTTCTCTTGGTCGCCCGTCCCTGGGTACGGCTCGCTGAGCGCCGATCCTACAAAACATGGCCCAATGCGGATGGTAAGAAATGAGCAGAAGTATCTCTCATCCCTAAGAATACAATTTTCGAATAAACCTTCACGAAAGGATAGGGGTCGGGGTAATCAGCCACAACGGCTACTTCCGAGCCGTCAAGGCTCGCTTGATAGTAGACTCCGTCTTCAAATGTCAGGACCCCGACTCAATGCCACATCGATCTAGCATGTAACACCTCATATCACTTTGTGGCCTCACGCACGGTATCCCCACGGGTGTCGCCTTACCTTTTCCCGAGACCGTTTGCGCCTTTTGGCACACGTATATGATAGTGTCGCTAGCATCCATATGATAAGGAGCCCGGGTTGACATGGCTAGTCATAAACCCAAAGTGGCACAAACTTACAGGGACAGGCATCCATGACCCAGCATCGAACGTGTCGGTCATCAGCGAGTGAATCCAGGCTGTAGCACTGGGCTAACAGGACTCCGGTGAACCGGGCTGTAGCGGGCTACTAGGACTCCGGTATTCATCGTGTGACATTTCCCCGAAGGGACACACACAGGAACGAAGAAGGACACATGCCGGCCAGCCTAAGTGTTCTGGAGCAGTAGCAAGCTACCAGGGCTCAGTGGAAGCACTAGGAGGCATTTCCCGATAAGAGAGGCTACTAAGGATAAACAACTAGATAGTCAGATCCCACACATAGCAATACACATTACACGTACGCATAACATGCAAGTATGTGCTGTATAACATGGCATCACAACATAACTCAACAACTCATATAGATAAAAGCTCAGAAGAGCCAACATAGCATTTATTGCAAACAGGGGTCACAAGACCCATCATACAGAGCATACAAGCAACAAGCGGAAGCATTACATGTCTGGGTACAGACATCTACAAATGAAAAAGGCTGAAGAGCCTGACTATCTACAACATCCGATCAAGATCGTAGCTGAGGTACAAGCTACTCGTCGAAGTCCACGAGAACACTAGTAAGACCGAAGTCTCTGCTGCAAAAACATAAATAAAGCAACATGAGTACAAAGGTACTCAGCAAGACTTACATCAGATCCTATCATACATGCATTTGTATCAAGAGTTTAATTGGGGTTTAGTTGCAGCAAGCCAGTTTTGACTCTGTGGCTATCCTGTTCTACGACTATCAGAACTTCTTTGAGGTGATATGGCGCACACGAGTCCACTAGTCACCACACAATACACTACTACGGATTCATCCCCGTCTCCCTACGAGAAGGCCATCCATAGCACTCACACTTGTCTTGAGCATTTTAGAGTATCCACTTCAAGTTGTCTATGTACCATGTAAGCATCCAAGAAGTCCATAACCGCGAACCCGGCTATTCGAATAGATCATGTTAAACCTGCAGGGGTGTACTTCTTCACACATGCTCTCGCCACTTACCGCCATGTACACGTCATGTATCTCGGCAAGCTTCAAGCGGAAGCCTGGCGAGGGTGTCGGCCACGACCTGACTAACCACACAAGACTCTAGTCCAGGTTTATTGCCTATTCAGGTTCCATCCGCAAGGAGATCCGGCCGGGGTGTCGCTCACGGCCCCAAACGATGTGAGCAGGGTTCCCAAGCCCACCATCCGGGTGCCACTTGGTACACCGTGCCACCTGTGCCTAGTCTGTCCCAAGCCCACCCTGTCGGGTGCCACTTGGTAGAAAAATAGCACTACCTACAAACACCAGAAACTAGTTGTGACTCCTAGACAGAGACCAAGTTGGTTAATAAGTCGAGAGAGTCAATTAAGGATCCCAATGTGTGGTAGTATCGAGTCATTGGACAACATACATAGAACTCAGTGCTTAAGGACGGTTCCAGAGAGACAACCCACCATGTACTCCTACATGGCCTCTCACCGCTACCTTTACCAAATCGTGTTCACACACTTAACTCTCAGCATTAGAACATAGAGCGCTACACTCCAATTCATTCCCAATGAATCAGACCTGACACACTCTAAGCAATAGCAGGCATAGAATGGTAGGAACACAACATGGCTCAATCAACTCCTACACATGCTAGTGGGTTTCAACTATTTACTATGGCAATGACAGGTCATGCAGAGGAATGGGTTCAACTACCACAGCACAAAGTAGCAGATGAATTGTTGTTGTCCTAATGCAATAACTGAGAGCAGGAGCGAGAGAGTAGGATTTTATCGGAATGAACAAGGGGGTTTGCTTGCCTGGTAGATCAACAAGGGGGCACTGCTCCTCAGACAGGTACTCTGGAACGGTCTCCGGAACAGTAGGTATAAGTTGGTTTGTCATGCATGAAATTAGTACAGATGGATAGATTGCATTTTTCTGATAATTTTTCATATATAATTTATTTCAATCTAAGCTACGGTTGAATTTCTATGAATTTTTGAAGTTTTGAACATTTTCTGGAATTTCTTGATTTATTTTAATTCCAGAAAATATATTATTGCGCCAGCATGACGTCAGCACGACGTCAGCAGGTCAACCGGGGCTGACCAGGGTCAAACCTGACGTGTGGGGTCCACATGTCAGTGTCACAGTTAGTTAACAGGGGGGTTATTTCTAATCTAACTTAGATTAGTGGCGCTGGGGCCCACTGTCAGTGTCTCAAGGTTAACTAAGTGGTGATTAGCTTAAGCTAATCACCTGGCAGGTTGGGCCCACACGTCAGGCCGGCAAGGTTAACGCTGGCGACCTCTGGACGCGGCGGCGTTCGTGTTACAGGCCACGGGGGTGGCGACTAAGGGCACCGGGGCGTAGCCCGGGCTCTTGCGCAGCCAGCGAAGCAGGTAGGGGGAGCTGGGGTGGCCGGAGCTCGCCGGAGCAGAGCTCGGGGCGGCGGCCGGGGCACAGCTTCGGCAGCGGAGGGGCTAGAGGGCGCCGGAAGAGCAAGGGAGAGGGGGGTTCGACGGCGGGGCTCACAGCGGACTTGCAGGGCTGCTCGTTGTGGCCGGGGATGCGCTGGAGACGACGAAGCGGCGATGGCGATCTGCGGCGGCCGGAGGCGAAGACGATGGCGACGGCGGCTCCACAGGGCGTCCGGCGTCTTGTGGCTTGACGCAGAGGACGAGGGAGTCGTGGCGGAGCTCGTGGACTCTACGGAGGGGCGAGGGGACGGCGGGGAGCGCGTCGGCGGTGAGCTGCGGCGGCGGTAGTGCTTCGGGCGCGGGGAGAGGGAGAGGTCCAGGGGAGGAGGGAGAGCGAGAGAGAGTGGGAGAGGACCGGGGCGGCACGTGGCGACGTTCGGGACGGCCAGGCGAAAAGGGGAGGGGGCAGGCAGGCAGGGAGGGAGGAGGTGGCCGGGCGCGTGGCCGCGGCCGGCTGTGGCGCGGGCACGCAGCTGCTTGGGCGAGGGGGAGGAAGACGACTGAGGAGGAGGCGGGTTGGGCTGCTGCTGGGCTGGACAGTAACGGCCTGCACAGGGAGGTAAGCACAGGTAGGTTTCTCCCCTGTTTTGTTTTCTTTTCTATTTTTCTGACATTTGTTTGGTTTAAAAAAATACTAAACCATTTTATTTTCTTATGCCAATTTATATATCCAAAGAAAATAATTACTGTATTAATTCCAAATGCCCAGAATAAATACTTATGAGCTCCTAAAAATATTGGTTTGATTTTTATCTCTGCCCAATATTTTCAAAGAGCAACATGAGCATTTTCTTGCACCTTCTTGGAACAATTTTTATTTGGGTCATTTTCAGAGATGATACTGAGGGTTTCACAAATCCTCATTTCAAAATTAAATGAAATTTAAACATGATGCACAAAGGACTAGCTAGTCTAGGTCATACCAGAACTAGGGATGTGACATCAAACTCTACAAATATGTCTGGATCCTCATGGAATCCGGGGTCTTCATTGCGATCATGATCCACTGGTGGGGGGGGCAGTTAATGTTCTCGATCATTTGCCTCCATGACTATTTAAAAAGCAACTAGGGTATTCAGTTAATGCATCTCAATCAGTGAAAACGTACTGAACAGTTAAAAAAACTTACCCATTCAATGGGATTGTACATGGAGAAGCCCTGTCGACAATTTAAACGGATGAAGTCTTCTGCTTCTCCTTTACAAAGGTCGGGCAGTATGGCAGCTAATGTGGCTTGGCTATCCGGACCCTCTCGCCTGTAGAAGGATGAGTCGCCCTCCCTATTGTAGTTCCATAAGGGAGTCACCCTAGATTGAAGTGGCTGGATGCATCGCTTTATCGCAATGGACATAACTTCAACTATGGAGAGTCTGGAATGGATCAGTAACCTGACCTTGTTTACCAATCTCATTACTTCTGCATTGTCTTCCTAATTAGGGGACTTGGGACGCCAACTATATAGCTTCTTCAAGGGGGCGCTGGAGAATTCCGGCAATCCGTGTCGAACAATGTCTGGAAGAGGAACATCCTTGATATAGAACCATTTCGAAGACCATTCGGCGGATCCCCTCTTCGGAATCCCGACTGGGTAGCCGGATCCGGCTATGCACTATACTTTGGAGCCGCCCACTTCAAAAAATAGACCCACCGCCCTGATGGTGGGGGACGAGGCAGAAGAACTTTTTCCATAGTTCAAAGTGAGTCTCGCAGCCCAAAAATAATTCGCAAAGAGCGACAAAACCAGAGATATGTAAAATAGAACCTGGTGTGAGGTTGTGCAATTGGATCCCATAGTGTTCCAGTAGGCCCCTAAGGAAGGGGCGGATTGGGAATCCCACACCCCTCAAGAGGAATGAGATGAAGCACACCCTCTCGCATTGGCTGGGATTGGGGAAATTCTCTGCCAATGCATCAATGCCCATAGAAGTTAACCCTGCCCATACGAAGACTAGATCCGAGGGAGGGAGATATCATTGCGTCTGGACTCGACTGAGCTGGAGATGGGATACAGAGCAACTTTGCCAATCCCCCTCTTGAGGGACATGAGGACGCGAGGAGAAGCCAGGAACACTAGCCATGGTCTGAATTGTTCCGTGGTTTGCTCTATTACTCTTGGAGTGGTGCGAGATGGCGTTTTGAAGATCTAACCTCGTTATATAGGCGCAGCGTGTGCCTATCAAAAATATTAAAATACAAGGGTAACAGACCGATCGCATGCACTCAGACGCGTGGAAATCAGGGTGATGGTAGGGAAAAATCATAAAGACTAGACACGGAAACCGATGTCGGACTATCATCAATCCGGAATATGATGGAGAACCCGCCTTGCAAAGCCGAAGACTTGCATCCACACACTACATAGTCTTTGAAGGCAAGTTCGGGGGCTACTGAGGGAGTCCTGGATTCGGGGGTCCTCGGGTGTCCGGTCTAGGAGTATGGGCCAGGTTGGATGGGCCGTACAAGATCAAGCTGAAGATTATCCACCATATCTGGATGGGACTTCTCAATACGTGGACGGCAAGAATAGAGTCCGAAAGCTTCCTTCCCTGATAAACCGACCTTGTACAAACACTAGACCCCTCTGGTGTGTATATAAATTGGAGGGGTTAGTCCGTAGAGGCAATCTTCTTCACCATCATTGGAATCCTCATAGGCTAGACATCTAGGGTTAGCCATTACGATCTCGAGGTAGATCAACTCTTGTAATCTTCATACTCGTCTAATATAATCAAGCAGGAGTAGGGTTTTACCTCCCTTAAGAGGGCTCGAACCTGGGTAAACACTATGTCCCCTTGCTTCCTGTTACCATTGATCCTTAGACGCACAGATCGTCCCCCTACCCAAGATCTACCGGTTTTGACAGCGACAGGAGGGGTCCATCACCATGAAAATTAGGAGGGGAGAGAGGCAATTTACGTTAACCCTTTCATACATTCTCGTAGATGAAGAAAGATGTGAAATGCGTGAATGTGTAGTGGACGTACTATTGTAGTGCCTAAGATAAATTGTGACCCTATGTGCTTATTTACTTCGCATGTTAGCTTTGTCTCGGGTCAAACCTTCTAAGTTTATACACACAAAAATGAATCATCATTCCATATATTTTCATACTCCTACAATATATCTTACTATTATTGTGAAAGTTCATATACACCGCACGAGATTCATGCAAACATGACAGATTTTCATTACATTTCAAACTTTTATAGGACAGAAAATAAAAGAAACTGACTCTAAACCTAGTCTACAACGGTGACCGAGGTCCTCCATCTGCGATCTCCATGTAAGGGGGCGGGGTTCAAGACCCGTGAAGTGAAGGTGTAGTCTCTGGAGAGGAAAAGTTCAGAGACTAGCAAAAGTAGAACTCAGGAGACGGACCGGCCAGTTGGCACACCATGCCCTGCCGCCTCCCATGCCCTACTCATCCTCAGAGGAGTCCCCAACCTCGGCGGTACCGGTGGACGTGAGGTCGATGATGATGGACGTGGATGGTCTATCGCTTCACCTACCACATGCGCTACCGAACGTTGGACGACGACAAGTAGGATGCGTGGCTGACGGTGCTCCCGTCATCGGACACTAGCATGGTGCGGTCGCGTCCGCGTCCGGCTACATCCATGTCCGTGGCGACCTCGGGATTCATCCCCGAAGACAAGCTCTCCTGCAGAGCGTTCGCGCTCGTGGTCATGGCAGATGTGGTGCCAGGTAGCAATAGGATGCACTATGGTGTGGAGTTCAGATGTATGTTGCCGCTTTAAGTACGAATTCCGGTGAGGCCAAGCGTCCGGGTGCGTCATTAAGTCATCGAAGTTGGTTCCCCAGGCACCGAGCCTCTTAATGATGGCATACGGACGGAAAGCATGAATGCAAGCAGCTGGTGCCGGCTAGGACCGCACCACGCGAAAGCTAGGAATGCACTGCGCGACGGCGCAAGGGACAAGGTTTTTTGGTTTGCTAGGGTAGTCAGCTGTGGGCGTGGCAACGTTGGAGATGCCCTTTGCTCACATGCGATCCCCACATGTCATTGAAAAAGCAAGACGAACCGGCATGGTCTCAGGTCCTGGGGATGAAGTTGGCCGCGCTAGAAAACTCGACGGACGCGTCATGACGCGTGCGCACTTCAGCGCCGCGTGCATCCTCGATGAGCCGGGTGTTGATCTACTGGTCGGGCCACAGCGCTAACGCCACCCTCGGCACCCTAAAGCCGACGTTGTCCAGCGAATATGAGCATGCCACTCATCACGGTCGCCATGTCTAGAGGCGGTGTGGGAGTTGTGCCATGTCGCCGGCCCCCATGACCCACATGAACGGTTGCCGGTGGCGAGGAGGCCATGGGCTAGCTCCTCCATTGGACTAGTCTGCGCCACGTCATCCCAACAGGTGTGCCCAACATGTTGGTTTCCTTGTTTTCCCGGACAAATTCGAGCTTTAGTGCTCCGTGTTGCGCATTAGGCGCAGAACAAGTGGTTTTTGTGCCCTGGTTCAAATGTGGTACAGTACCAACTTGTTACCCTAGACCCAAGTGTGGTGGTTTTGGGTACGGTACCAACCTTTTGCTTTTCAACTAGTGAAGCATAACACTTTACTATTTGAAGGAATAATTTAGGTGTGCTCGGTCTGTGCCCGCATTTACGGGTCCAACTTACCATGTTCCGGCAGTAGTAACTATACTAGTCCCTACGTACTCCTTCTGTTTTTATTTACTCCGCACTTTAGCTTTTCTCAAAGTCAAACTTTGTAAACTTTGACAAAGTTTATAGACAGAATAATAACATATACAATAACAAATCAATACCATTAGATTCATTATTGAATATACTTTCACATCATATAGATTTGCTACTATAAATGTTCATATTTTTCTTAAGTTTGATCAAATTTTATGAAGTTTGACTTCATTCAAACTTAATATGCAGAGTACATAAAAACGAAGGGAGTATCTTACTCCATGACCAAGACAAAAGGGAAAACGAGACAACTTATTGTTTATTTCAACCGTTCAAGTATAATCATGTGGCGTTGCTTATTTCTCATTCCTCTCCAACCCTCTTCTCCATCGATCATGTCGCCCTCTGGTCGAGTCCATCCTCTCGCATGCCTCATTTGAACATTCCACCGAGTATCATTTACATGTGGGCCTAGACCATGCTTGTATTTTCAATGTTGGAATTTGTCCGACATGCATACAGACAAACAGTTTGTTTAAAGTTTCCCTTTGCCTCCACTCCGTGTTGCTTCCAATCTTAGTTTTTACATCCCATTCGATTCATGCCCCGGCACATCTTGACGAGATAGATTGATGTTGAGAGATCAAGTGCGTGTCGCACAAGGAGATAAAGGTTTGGTGTGTTTCTATGATAGAAATGACCCAGGGGGTCTGTGGGGATCGGATGGAGTATATTGTACGTTCAAAAGAGAAACGAATAAACTGTACCCACCCTAGTCCTCTTTCAATCGATCTCCGGACCCTGAGATGAAACCGAGAGAGAACGAGTGGGTGGATGTGTGATACCTAAGGCGGTTTCAAAATTTTGAACTGGTGATCATAGCATCAGCAAATCATATATAAAGGGTATTCAATGTTCGTTTTACTTTTGAACATACAATATACTCCCTTCGATCCTTTCTAGTTTACATATAAGTTTTATGTGTAGTCAAAGTATCTCTACTTTGATCAAACTTACAGAAAAAAGTATCAACATTCAACAATGCCCAATCAATATTGTTAGATTTGTACGTACTCCTAGATTTGTATTCAAACAAAGATGGTTTCCAATTTGTTCTCAAACACATGAATGTGCTTGTTCTCACGCATGCTCTCCTACTACAATTTCGCCACGTATAGCCAGTCCAATAGTGACTTTTTTAAGCTCCCTGTCCAATAGTACTAGTGGAGTACCGACAACATCTGGAGTAGACTATGCAGTGCTCATAGTAGTAGTAGTATACTCCCTCTGTTTTTATTTAGTCCGCATAAAACGGAGGGAATACTAGTAACACTTGGCCGAGCTCTTTCTCTTCTAGTAGTAGTATAAATGACGCGGGCGGGGAGGGAAGGGACGTCGGTTTGCTCTCAACTATGATTCCACAAGCGAGTGAAAAGGCAAGACGAAGCGCGTTCCATTCGGTGAGCGACGTGGAGGGTCCAGCGTGCCGGGGTGCAACACAAACGCGAAAAGAGCGATGTACAGTCAAAACCAGTTAAACGGTTGTCATCGGAACCACTATTCACACCAGAACCTTCACTGCTCGGCCTACGCCAGCTACTTGTCGGCCGGTCACCACTACCCCAAAACCACACCTCCTCTCCATCCCATCCCCCCACCTTTCGATCCCCTATCCCGCATCAAGTGTCCCCTAGTTTGCCGGAAAGCCATGGTGCACCGCAAGATCACTACTGCAAGATGTTGACGCTGGAGCACCGCGCAGAAATCGCGGCGGCGATCGGCGCCACAGACCTTTGTTCCCAAACTCGCTTTGCGACGGGCCAATCCCCGAGTTCTGTGAGCCAAGCTCCGAGGAGGAGGAAGCCGATCCAATGTTCATGGCGGAGGTCATGGCGCAAAAGGCCCCCGATGCGTATGAGACGATGGACATTGACTTTGTGCCGGTGTATGGGTCCCCAATGGTGCAGGCGGACCAGCAGTTCAACCTAGCGATGCTAAAGGAGGACCGAGAGGCGGAGGCTCAACTCGATGCGGAGCGTGCAAATGCCGCTGCCATCAAGGCCCTCCTGCAGGTGGAACCGGATGTCGTGGATGTGAACCGGGCGATGGAGGCTCAACTTGAGGCGGAGCACGCGGATGCCGCTACCAGCGAGGCCCAACTGCAGGCGGAACTTGACGTCCTGGACTTGAACCGGGTGACGGAGGCTCAACGTGACGCGGAGCGCGTGGATGCCGCTGCCATCGAGGCCCTCCTGCAGGCAGAAGCAGACATCCTAGACTTGAACCAGGCAGTGCTTGCGTCCGTGCAGAGTTCCCGCACGCTCCGCCTGAACGAGTAGCTCGAGGCCGAGGACATACAGGGTGTGGAGACACACGTTGGCAGCTACGGCTGGTTCGCACCGACAGTCAAAGACGATGAGGCTGTCTCGTTCCATGAGTAGTGATAGTTTTTCTTTATGTTGTTGTTTTTCGGGATCTTTTGTTGTGTAAAAACAAATATTTATGCAAGTCGCCTGCCTTTCATCATTTGGGTCAGTCGACCATTTGAGGTGGTTGGATGAATATCCTATGTCTCCTCACCCTTCTTCTTCCTCACCTCTTCTTCTACCCCAATAGACAACCGCACGAGCCATACGGATCTTCCCCAACATGCGGTTGGATAAACATACTATATGAAGAAAAATTATGTGTCAGCGGTAGGATGGCTAAGTTTGGTTTGATCACATGTTGTAGCATGTGCCAGTGAGGGTGCATTCCCTTGATTGGGTTTGCGGCATGCAGGAGCGACTATGTGAGGGTGCGGTGCGACCGCGGCAGCCGTGCACAAGTGTACCTCCTTTTCATTTTGAAAAATTTAGGCAAGCTTGGCAAAAATGTGTGGTGAAGTATGGCAATGCAAGGCCTAGACTGAAACAGGATACAAGTATGTACATAGGAGTACTACTTGTGTTAAAAAAGAAAGGCGGGGTTTTCCTTCATGGGATTGATCGATACAAATCCTCGTTTGACATGTCAATTAAAGCGTATTTTTTCCTCCAACGCCTAAAGGGCTAACCATCTCACTACTCATCGCTTAATTAATGCAGCACCATGCAAACCAACCTTCTCACTTCCGCATGCATGCCAGGGTATATTCCTTGATTGCTAGTATGAGGCAAACCCCCATCAATTTTGCCTCGATTAGTGTTATTGGAATTCTACAAATTGTAATTTTGATACTGGCCTTGTGTAAAAAATGGAGGTAGTAACTATTTGACTTCCTTCCCCATTGCGGTTATGTTGACGATATCTCGAACATTGTGGTTTGGCGAAGTGTGTTCGATGGAGAACACCATTGAGGGAGACCACGGTAAGCCGTTCGCAAGTGCCTCCTGCAAGCTGAGACAACCGCCTTATTTGCATCCAGGAAGTCTATTGAACCAAAGGACACATAAATGTACTAGTACTACACATTAGCGTCGTCTATCCAGCTTGTCGTAAGGTGGTTTCTCGAAGAAGATGATGGAGAAGCGGAGTCATGGAAGAGTGAAATGATCGCTGCTTCGTCTGTGCATTGTGATTTGACGCCTCACTGCTTTGTGATTTGTGATAGAAGGGACAGGGGAGTAGACTCTATTCTCTATACTGTACATGCGACCAAGCACGAGAGAAAGAGGAGAGACGTTGCATTTTTCTATTCCTTCAATCAATCAATTAGGGAGCTTCGGTTCCATCTTTTTGGCTTTGGCAGCACCGTCCCCAATGGTTCCCATCAATGCCAAAAACTATTTTCACATTTGGCTACACATTGTGGATGCCCTTAACCGTACCACTTGGTTTTGCTCCTGTGTGCTATCTATACAAATCTCGATTATATTGATCTAAAAAATTATAGTATCAAGATTAGTAAAAAGGAGGTGATTTTGCCATGCAAAATGGCGGGGGAGGTTTCTTATTTTTAGAGGATGTTGGCCTAGCGGTCTGCTAACATGCGGTCCCACGTGTTAGTGCTTTACCAAGTCGATCTGTGTCCCACATGAGGCAGAACAACGGCGGAAGCAACACGTGGTTAACTTGAAGAAGATGAGGGAGAAGCGGATTCAGCAATGAGTGAAATGATGGTTGCTTCATCCCTCCAACTTATTTTTTTAGCATTATTACTTCGTCCCTCCAACTTAACTGCGGGAAGGTGCAGCTTTGTGATTTGACGCCTCAATTCTCATTACTACATCGGCGCCATGACTGGGGTGCTTCACCCCTGCTGCTCTGCACTGTTATTTCAGTATGGCACATGGACCCGGTTGCTTGATGTCCCACATGTCGGCGAAAGGGACTAGAACATTTATGAAAGCGAGTGCTCCACTCTTACGATGGAGGAGTACACGACACGGCGGCCCAGTGAACTGTTACTTGTACTGTAGTACTACTATAGTTTTGTTGTTTCGCACAATCCATTGATACAAACACGATTAAACAGGCAAGGGCGGGATTTTTCCCGCGTGGTAGATGATACTAGCCATACATTTCAAAGGCAATTTTAATGTATGCAAACTGAATAATTAAGTAACAGTATGAGATCTAGTAAAACTAAAAACACATATCTCTACTCTTATAAAAACCGAGTTGGTGATGATGGTGTGCCTGCCATCTTGTAATATAGACCGTCTGATCTATATCTGATTGATAGAAAGCAAACTATGACAATTTTACAAAAGATACCCACACCTCTCTCCACATTTACAGATAAGGCCTTGCCCCATTTATCCTTATCTCCCACAACCTCATTGCTGAGCAATTAAAAAAGGAAGTCCCTGGAATAATCTGGCATGGTAGTCGCTGCCGGCGCCGTCCTTCCCCATGCCTCCACCCAACCACTAGTCACCACCACGCCCCATTCCTCCTCACCTTATCTCCTATTTCTCGAGATATCATTTTTGATGAAATTCTTGAGATACCATTTTTCCGATAAAATTCTCGAGATATGATTAGTTTTTACACATGGGATCACTCCTGCATGGGTCAATCAAAATAGGTGTTTTGTAAAAAAATCATCTTGATGTTCCGTGCAATGCACGGGCATCTTGCTAGTGATTTATCGTGTTAGAGTGTAGTAGTAGTGTTGTATTGCATAGTTGTTAGATGTAACATGCGAGAACGTTAGAGATGTACTTTGGAGGGCCTACAGAGAGAAATTGGGCATAAAGTGGATTCAAATATTTGTATTCTTCTTCATGCATTTGTAACTCATATCTACAATTTGTATAGTAGACATGAATGCTTGTTCGCTCTTACGAAACTAGTACAACAATAATGGGGTGGCGTGCACCAATTTAGGCATTGGCACATTGGCCTACTCAGCTCCACATAGAGAGGGAGAGAAGAGATAAATACACGGGCGGTCAGTGTATTTCAAGAGAAAAGTGTAATACAGTCACTAGACTTCAGAATACGCTCATTACGGTCACTATATATGTTTTGCGGTGATTATACGGTCACTTGCTCATCGTTCAGCATCGGATTGCACTCTATTGACCGGCCAAATAGTCTGCGTGGCACTATGTTGACTAGTTAAATTGACCATGTTCTTTGTGGGTCCCACCTATTAGTTTGCATAGGAAAAAGGTCAGATAAACACAAATTTACGCAGGCGCGATAAGACTCCAACCCGTGCACGGGAACCACCTGGTTGTGTATGTGTCTGTCATGGCCTGATGTGTGCGCATGCACGTGTATGTTGAGCACTTGAGCGTGGGAGTGTGTGTTGGTCGCGTGGTGTGTGCATGCGTGCGTGCGTGTGTGTGTGTGTGTGTGTGTGTGTGTGTGTGTGTGTGTGAGTGTTGCGTGCGTGTGTGGTTGTGTGTGTACATGTGATTTTTGCGTGCGTGCATGGCTGTGTGTGTTCATGTGAGTGTTGCGTGCATGCAGTTTGTGTGCATGCGTGCGTGTGTGTATAATCACCACCAGCTCATGTGTGTTAAAACAGACGGCTCAGCATACCAATACAAGGCCACCTTGTCCGCTGTGCCCGCGGTCATGACTTCGAACCACCGTCCAATATTTTTTTATCGTTTGTTTTCATTCTTATACACGTCGATAGGTGGGCCCAATGGTAGTGAGGTAATGTGATGCAACACTAGAGGTGCCACGTGGAGCGTTTAACTGATCAACTAGTTGTGTCTTGAGAAAATACAGAGTTGTACGGTGAGCTCGTGACTGTATAATAACCACAAAACATAAATGGTGATTGTAATGAGTGGATTCTGAAGTCCAATGTACGTATTGTGCTTTTGCTTCAAATACAATGATCGTCATTGTATATATCGCGAGAGAAAGATGAAACATGTGTGAATGTGCTGGCGGCGTACTTTTAGAGGACCTGGAGATAATTTGTGTGCGTACGTGAAAGGGGCGTAGAGGGGATGTATGTGATGAGAGAGATGCTCTTTGTTTCTCTTTATTATGACTAACTTTATATATAGTATAAAAATATAAAAATTCACAGTGCGGAATAAATATCATTGGGGGCACCATGCAATGCAAATTAACATTCATACTCCCCCAAATAACTTTGTAATGTTGTATATATGTAGAAATTCTAAAATAATTTTTTGGCCACACTTTGTGTGGTTTTATTCAAAAGGAATGTTGTATGCAAAATAAACGTGAAGAGATGGCTTTTTAGATCAATGGGATACATGATGTAACATGTGTGAATGTGTAGTTGATGTATTTGGCAGGGCCTAGAGAGGTATGTGTTTGTATTACATATTCGAGAGAGGCATGGATAGAGGGGTCGGCGGGGGGCGGGGGAGAGATAGAACGAGAAATGAGAGAGGTCTAGAGAGAGAGAGAGAGATGAATAAGATGTCACGATGAGAGATGCCCTTGAGTGTGTATATGCAAGGGGGGAGGGATAGAGGCACGAGGAGAAAATATTTTGTGTGGTGTCTGTGTTGGTATGTGCGGGTGTGAGAAGATAACGAGACCTGGGGGCAGAGGGTGTGTCACACGTGAGGTCCGATGGGCTGACGTGAGGCCATTGGTTCGGTTCCGTCCTGCGCCACATTGGTCGGCCCATGACGCATTTAGGGAGACCCATGGATGAC
Organism: Triticum dicoccoides; assembly: GCF_002162155.2. Taxonomy (NCBI): domain Eukaryota; kingdom Viridiplantae; phylum Streptophyta; class Magnoliopsida; order Poales; family Poaceae; genus Triticum; species Triticum dicoccoides. The sequence goes on along the minus strand of NC_041385.1, from coordinate 545,406,274 downwards.
TAGTCGTACAAGACAAAGATAGCAGAGTCGTGAAGGACTCTGTGTCCACTGACAAAGCCGGCTAGGATTTGTAACCCTAGGTCCTCGGACTAAGGTAACCCCTTATCTCTGATATTACTATTCATCCAACCTAACTTTAAGGGGCATCCTACAGAATGCTCTGCTAGAATCATACTCGTCAATTAGGAAGAGAGGTGGAGACAATGCGTGAGAGACAGGCCTAAAGATAATGTGCATGGGGGAGACATGTAGGCATGTATCTATATAGAAAGGGTCGATGGGGATTGTGCATGTGTATGCTTGTGAGAGGAAGAGTGCTTGTGACAAAGGTTAGTGAAAACAGTCTTAAATGGTTACGAGAGGGAGGGAGGGTTATATCGAGAGCATGTCTGCGAGAAACACACCTCGGGAGAGAGTGTGTGAGCATGTGTGAGAGATCGCCGATGGATATACACCATGTGCATGTATGTGTGAGATAGAAAGATAGCGTGTGTGTGAGGAGGGCCTATGGAGAGTGAAACTACACGTAAAAGACTGATGTGCACATTGATTAAAAATACAAATTGTATCCAAATATTACGATGGGATCGTGATATTTGTAATTCGGGTAAAGAACAGTCATTGTTCCATCATACATCCATATTCTATCGAATTTGAGCATGTCTATGTTATTATTCGATATAATTGATCCACATAGTTAGTATTTTGAACTCCAGACAATGCATCACTTTAGCAATCGAATATAAACGTGAGTATAGTTCATGTTGTGTGTGTAAAGCACATTATACATACAAAAATTAAACAATGAACATTATAAATAGCTAGCTATGAACTAGCACACATTTGAATTCAACTTAAGGTGGTTTAAAAAAATTCAAATTCAACATGTAGTCCATTCAATTATTTGAATTTTATATCATGGCATTTGTAAATCATACCTAAATTATGGGGGCACCAATCTTTGCTCTCCTTTTGTACATAATAGCATATATAGTCGTGTACAAAATAGATTCAAATTTACCTCCTCCGTTCCAAAAAAATCGTAGTTGTAGGATTTTCAAGTGTCAAAATTTCAAAAAGAAGAGCATAATTTAATGAGGTTTTCAAACATACAAGGTCAAATTTAACGTTGTTTATTTAGGTCAATCCTCAAAGTTCAAGAGTACTCTAAACGTGAATGCTTCTATTTCAAAATTTCGAACGAAGCGCCAAAAGAGCCTCTACTCGCCCGAAACTGCGTGAGACTAATGTTTGGTAGAAGGAAATTACTTTTCTAACTCCGACTCGTGAAACCTGCAGGCCCGACGTCCAAAGGTCTAAACCGGGGTAGGTTTGTAGATTCATCTCGACGCCACGCAACCGCCTCCAAAAAACATGCATACACCATGGCCGCCTAAGCACACATGCGCTCGGCAGAAATCGCTCCGGCCCACTATTTGGGTCACCTGGGATTACCGTCCTACCCCCGACCCGTAGTAGGTCCGAAATTTAAGAGGGGGGCAAAGTTTGTACTTCCCCAAATTTCAAACAAGCATGTCCCATCTGTTAAAAGAAACAAAAACAAGCGCATCCTAGACCGAAACATGGTTCCCCCTTAGCTCCCCCCCCCCTCCGAATGATTCCCCATTCGTACTTCGTGGGCACTGAGGGAGACCTGGATTAGGGGGTATCCGGACAGCCGGACTATATGCTTTGGCCGGACTGTTGGACTATGAAGATACAAGATTGAAGACTTTGTCCCGTGTCCGGATGGGACTCTCCTTTGCGTGGAAGGCAAGCTTGGTGATTCGGATGTTAGATCTCCTTCTCTGTAACCGACTCTGTGTAACCCTAGCCCCCTCCGGTGTCTATATAAACCGGAGGGTTTAGTCCGTAGGACAACAACAATCATAATCATAGGCTAGCTTCTAGGGTTTAGCCTCTATGATCTCGTGGTAGATCAACTCTTGTAATACTCATATCATCAAGATCAATCAAGCAGGAAGTAGGGTATTACCTCCATCGAGAGGGCCTGAACCTGGGTAAACATCATGTCCCCAGCCTCCTGTTACCATTAGCCTTAGATGCACAGTTCGGGACCCCCTACCCGAGATCCGCCGGTTTTGACAACGACATTGGTGCTTTCATTGAGAGTTCCACTGTGTCATCGCGATAAGGCTTGATGGCTCGTCTCGTTGTCAAGGACAACATCACCTCTGGGGGAGCCCTGGCTTTAGGCCAAACTCTCCGGCTGGGCGGCTTTGTCATGACCGCCCGATCGGCTGTCGCGCCGACGATGACTTCTCAGGTCATCAAAAACAGCCTCCACGTTGATTCGGATCTTGCCAAACAGATGAATCCAATGGAGCTCTCCTCCCTTACCGAGCTCTTGGATCGCATCGCCGCTCTGGGCGTCGCTATGGATTATGACCGGATCGGGCTTAAACCCGACCAAAGGGAGATTTACTCTCCGCCGGTCACCCATGAGATAGCGGTAGTGGAAGAGCGTCATACGAATTCTCCCTCTATCTTGAGGATGAACTATGTCCGGATTCCCGAGCTCTCCGAGCTGGATACTCGTCCGCGGGAGGACATGACCCAAACCCTCAACTTAGAATCGGATGGTGGGCCGAAAAAATTGGGCAGCAACCCGGAGCCCGAGCCGCCAAGCTCGGAAGCTTCTCTGCCCCTAGGTCTTAGATTGGGTCAGGATTCGGATTTAAATCCACCCACCCACCCAGATTTATTCAATCTTTCCCATATCAGACAAGAGCCCCAAGAGACAGTACATCATTACTGGGCCATATTCTTCCTTGTGATAAACAAGGTCAAGGACTATCGCGAGGAAGACGCAATCTCACTCTTTTGCAAAAATTGCACGAACAAAGGGATCTTCAACGCTATAAGTCACCGTGACATAGTACACTTTGCTGACTTAGCGGCCATAGTGCGGAAGTACTGTGCGATGGAAAGAGCCTGGAAAACCCAAACAAACTTTTGGGATAATCCGGCTCTCACTAAACCCTTCGTCTGAACTAAAAGGGTGAACTCTCGTAAGTCACCCGATTCAATTAACAAAAAACCAAAGCCCGCTGCAGGGCGTGGAACGGTATTGGAGGAATGGCTCAATGGGCCATGCAAAATTCACAGCACACCGGATACCATGCCAACACACAGCCTTAGAGCATGTTGGATACTCTAGCAAGTAGCAAAGAGCGACGAGGATCTCCTCATAAACCATATAGCAGAGCAACATCCCACTAAAGATAACAATACGGTACTGACAGTCTTCGAGACTTTTGCCTCAAATAATAGGCACAAGCAAGCTCATCGCAGTCTCGCAGAAGTTTGCCACGTGGCAACAATAAATCCGAGGAACGACACGGCTATAAACTTCAATGCCAGTGACGAACCTCAATTCCGAATAGTCCGGGCACCAGCCGCTTTGGTCCTTAGCCCAATCGTGGACGGCTTTCGGCTCACTAAAGTGCTCATGGACGGCGGACGCAGATTAAACCTCATCTACGAGGAAACCCTCAACAAGATGGAAATTGACAAAAGCCGCATTGAGCAAAGTAGCACGACCTTCAGGGGAATCATCCCTAGTCGGGAGGCACGGTGTGCGGGAAAAATCACACTGGATGTGGTATTCGGCACGCCGAAGAATTACAAGTCCGAAGAAATCACATTCCAAGTGGCCCCGTCCAGCAGCGAATACCACGCCCTCTTAGGGCGGGACGCATTCATGAGCTTTCAAGCTATACCCCATTACGGATACATGAAGCTCAAAATGCCCGGGCCGAATGGAATCATCACTCTAGCTAGTGATCCGGACGTCGCACTCCGTGCCGAAAATAAAACTGCCGCACTAGCCCTAGAGACATTATCCGAAGCCCTCGCGGCCGAAGAACTAACAACGCTGCGCGCCATAGTGGACAGAGACGACATGATAGTCGACAAGTGACCCATGTCCACCTCTTTCAAGCCCGCGGACAAGATAGTCAAATTCCAGGTCCACCCAACGGACCCTACAAAGACAGCTTCCATTGGGACACAGTTGAACCCCACAATAGACGCCGCACTGCGAGATTTCCTACGTGAGAACTGGGATATTTTCACCTGGCATCCTTCAGACATGTCGGGCATCCCACGCAGGCTGGCCGAACATATCCTCAATGTATTGAAAGGATACAAGCCAGTCAAGCAGACTCTTAGGCGCTTTTCAGAGCCTAAGCGGCAAGCCATAGGAGAAGAGCTAGCCAAGCTACTCGAGGCCGAATTCATCAGAGATATAAAACATCCGGATTTGCTAGCAAACCTGGTAATGGTACCAAAGAAGGACAAATCCTGGCGCCTATGTGTCGATTTCAAAGACCTCAATAAGGCCTGCCCTAAGGATCCTTTCCCCCTCCCTCGCATTGATCAAATCATTGACGCCACCACAGGACACGACTCATTGTGTTTCCTCGACCCATACTCCGGATACCATCAGATAAAGATGGCGGAATCTGATCAAGCCGCAACGGCCTTCATAACGCCATATGGCCCCTTCTGTTTCAATACCATGCCTTTCGGGCCCAAAAACGCTGGCGCAACCTATCAAGGCATGATTCAGACATGCCTGGAGAAGAAAATCGGCAAAATAGTGGAGGCATACATGGACGACGTGGTCATCAAAACAAGACACATCGAGACTTTAATAGATGACTTGAGGCTCACGTTCGACAATCTCCGAACATACGACATCAAGCTCAACCTGGAAAAATGTGTCTTCGGCGTCCCCTCCGGGAAGTTGCTCGGCTTCGTCGTTTCCAACTGAAGCAAATCTGGCAAAAATCCGAGCTCTGTCACAGTTGGCTATCCCAACAGAGCTCAAGCAGATCCAGAAACTAACTAGATGTGTGGCTGCCTTAAGCCGCTTTATCTTCCGATTAGGAGAAAAGGCACTACCTCTCTATCGCCTTCTTCGATGCGCCGAACACTTCCAGTGGACAGATGCAGCCATGGCCGGACTCGAAGAAATAAAAGCCCTCTTGGCCAGCAATCCAGTCCTGACCGCGCCAAATACTGGCGAACCTATGCTATTATACATAGCCACAACACACTAGGTTGTAAGCGCAGTGCTCGTCGTCAAACAAGAAGCGGACAGACACAAGATCCCACTCCAAAAGCCAGTATATTACGTGTCCACTATCCTCACTCCATGCAAATCCTGATACCCACACTATCAAAAGATAGCATACGCGATATTCATGGCATCCCGGAAGCTACGACACTACTTCCAAGAGTGTTCGATTACGGTGGCCTCCGAAGCACCACTCAATGACATAATAAATAACCGCGACACCATGGGCCGGATTGCTAAATGGGCTATCGAGGTCCTTCCGTTCGACATAACATACAAACCACGGCGAGCCATTAAGTCGCAAGTACTGGCTGACTTTGTCGCTGAATGGACAGAAGCCGAACTCCCTAAAGAGTATGGCGCGTACTCCAATTGGATCATGCATTTCGACGGCTCTAAAATGCTGGCCGGATTGGGAGCGGGTGTTGTCCCGACATCCCCCACCGGAGACACGGTCCAATACGTACTCCAAATATTATACACATACTCCAACAATGCAGCCAAATATGAGGCTCTGTTGCATGGTCTTTGGATGGCAGTCTCTATGGGCATTCAATGCCTAGAAGTGCGTGGGGACTCGAACCTCACAATATCACAAATAAATGGAGACTTCGATGCAACCGATCCGAAAATGGCGGCCTACCGTAACGCCGTCCTCAAAATGTCAGCTCGGTTCAAGGGGCACGAATTCCACCATGTGGTCCGAGAAAACAATGAAGCGGCGGATATCCTCGCCCGCATCGGTGCTAAACGCGACCCTGACCCACCTAATATCTTCTTGGAAAGGTGGTTCAAGCCATCCGTGGTATGGGAAGGTAGACCGGCAATACCAGTCCGGCTCCGAACACAACCCTAGATTCCAAACCATCTGACATAATCGGAGGCTCTGCCACCGAAATAACACCTTCGGCCCACAAAATCATGGTTGTCATCGCCCTGGACCGAGCCCTTCTTGGCCTACCTAAATAGGCAAGAGCTCCCCGAGGACCAAAATGAGGCACGTTGTATTGTGCGGCGTTCCAAGGCCTACAAAGTCCATGAGGGAGAGCTCTATAAGAAAAGCGCCACCGGAATGCTCCAAAGATGCATCTCCGAAGAGGAAGGGCGGCAGCTCTTAGCCGAAAACCATGCCGGACTCGGCGGGCACCACGCTGCAGCTCGGGCACTTCTAAGCAAGGCCTTCCGTACAGGTTTTTACTGGCCGACAGCTCGAGCAGATGCACACGACCTTGTCCAACATTGCGTCGGTTGCCAACTCTTCGCCAATCAGAGACATATGCCCCCTACCGCTCTCCAAACAATCCCCATAACTTGGCCCTTCGCGGTCTAGGGGCTGGATATGGTCGGACCTCTTAAAGGGGGAAGCCATAAGAAAAAATACTTATTGGTCATGGTGGACAAGTTCACCAAATGGATAGAAGCCAAACCAGTTAAAACGGCCGAATCCAGACCAGTGATAGACTTCATATCAGGGGTTGTACACCGTTACGGTGTCCCCCATAGCATCATCACCGACAATGGCTCAAATTTCACAGCCGATGAGGTGAAAACTTGGTGCGGCAACATGGGCATTAAGCTCGATTACGCCTTTGTCTATCACCCCCAAACAAACGGTCAAGTCGAACGTGCAAATGGTCTCATCATGAGCGGCATCAAACCCAGACTAGTGCGATCCTTGAAGGAATCAGACACGCACTGGGTTGAGGAGCTCAACTCCGTACTCTGGGGGTTGTGGACCACGCCGAATCGTACCACCGAATATACACCATTTTTATGGTGTACAGCACAGAAGCAGTGCTACCCTGCGACATAATTCATGACTCACCTCGCGTGCGCATGTACGAAGAGAAGGAAGCCAAGCTAGATCAGCAGGACAACTTAGATGTCCTAGAGTAGGATCGTCATGTCGCAAAAGCCTGTTCCGCATTTTATCAGCAGCAGGCTCGAAGGTATCAAAGCAGAGAAGTACGGGCCAAAACTTACAACGTTGGCGAACTCGTTCTACGCCTACCGGAGAACAAGAAGGACAAGCTCAACCCCAAGTGGGAGGGTCCCTTCATCATTGATAAAGTTCTCACCAGAGGAGCATATCGTCTGCGCAATACATTAGATAACAGACTCGAGCCGAACCCATGGAACGCGACCAGACTCCGAAGATTCTATGCCTAGTACCGAATTTAGTGTTCACCTCCTTACCTCCGCCCTTTCAGTTATGTCCTCCTTCTTCCTTTCTCGCCCTCTTTACCTTTTTCACATAAAGCCTTAAATGTTGTACGGATGCTTCGATCGCTCCGGCCGCACTATGCGTGCTCAATATACCTGGGGGCTTCCTATACGAAAGCTTAATATAATCACTTCCATGGCTTCCTGCCCACCACATATGCGTCACCTTTCCATATGTGCCTTTTATTCACCATTATATGCATCGATATGACTTAAGTTTTGGCCATGCTGGGTTGCCTAGCGCTTGTGTTTATGCCCTACGTTCCCGTTAATTCGGCTAGGGCATAAGGGGAGCACCTCTGTGATTGTTACTGCCGGTTCAATCGGATGTGTACCTCGGACTGGGTGAAGCCAAAAGCTAGCGTTCTTAAGGGAATGTTCGGTCGGTGAACAAAAGATGTTTTTCGTTCATTACAACGTGAATCCCCAGATGTTTTGTATCCTACGCTTCTGTTTGTAGTTCGGACATGCACATCGATGCATGCGTACCCAGGCAAAGGAACCCCTAACGGAACTATTCTCTCTGGAAGATGTTTCTTACTATCCATGTAATATAACATAACTAGTTGGGTACTTGTCCGTTCAAGCACTTATGACCCATACGCCTAGTTTCCACGCATACCCCGGTTCTACATAACTGAGCGGGTATTCGGATACACTTCAGACTGTCGGGTCCAGAGGCTTAAGCGAAAAGGTCCGCCATGACAAATGATTTTCAATCCGGCTAGGGACTACATACGTCCATTGAAGTACATAGTCACTTGGACTGGCTATATTCTTCCTCTATACCATCCAACAGGATGTCTAGCCTACAATCCTATTGGGAATACTTTGCGGCTAATGCTACTTGGTCATACACCAGACTTACGGGAATCTCTTGCCCATCTGGCCCCACCGGTCCGACTTAGGCCATATGGTTTGGGTCAGCCTTGGCGTATCGCGTCTTCACCATGGCTCAGGCTTCCCTTGCACCTTGTCGGCAGGCTGATATCTTCCATAACCGGAAGCGCCACCGTGCTCCTTTAAGCATCTCCACGAGCTCCCCCATGCCTCCTGGCAGGGAAGCGGATGGCCACATGGCCTGGGCAATAACCTGCATCACCTGCCGAGCTCGTTCATGCAGTTGTGAGAGATCTTGCAGCATATCGCCCGCGGATCTGGGCATCTCCTCTTCAGGACGGCCTGTCAGCATACCTACAGACATAACTCTGTTAATTCGCTTCCTCGCCGAACTATACTGTAGTTTGTTTAAGCACTTACTATAAATGTCGCGTCGAAGCCTCCTGTTCTCCTTTACGGAGTCAGCAAGCTGAGCTCGAACATCTGCCAATTCGACGCTCAGTCGGATATTGGCATCTTGGAGATTATTTTTCTCTTGAATAACCTGCGTCAGCACGCGCTCGCCCGCCTTCAGCTGACTCAGTAGATGTGGCTCATTATCTTTCACGATCTTCAGATTCTCTCTGGGATTGTCTGCAGAATCTTTTGTTAGATTTGTTAACCATGCCGAATAACAACTGGTATATTCCTTCAAATTTACTTCCTCAAGGCAAGTATTACCAATGGAGGCCTTCTGGGATTCCTCTCGTTCGACAACTGCGGCCCTAACCTGGGTCTTGCATTCTTCCAGCTCTTGAGTTAAGTGGGTATTCTTCTCTACAAGAACCTATGCATACAATGATCCTTAAATCAGTTGTGCCAACTGTTTCAAGTCTCAGGGGCTACTGATACACATGCTTATCAAATTTTCTTACCCATATATCCTTTGCATACTGGTTCGTTGCTCTGGCAAGTCCATCTTGAGCAGCGCGGATGTATGCATCTCCTGAGTTGAAGGCATTGAACGCCTCCTCAGAGAAAATACCATTGCGGAGTACGGCCCGTCTGCGCTGGTGATTCATGGCACTCTCCACTTCAGAATTTGTAGCGGAAAGCTTGTCCGCATCCTTTGTAGGAGGAAAATTCGGTGTTGTCCCCACATCAGCCTCCATCCGTGAGTCCGTTTCTGGAATCCGGCTGGTGGAGGCGTGGCTGGCAGGGTCTCCGGATATAGTCCGGTGGCTACTCTTTCTGCCAGGACATAATGACCGTTGTTACGTTTCAGCAATGATAATCACGGAGCAAGTTTAAATTGTACCTCTGCAGTGGCACCTCAACCCTGACCGGCTTCCTCTTAAGTCTGCCTGGCCGGAATGCCCTTTGCTGATGAGTCCCCATGGGCTCAGCGCAGTGTTCCGAGGTCCGTTTCTATAAAAGTGCAACGTATGTACATAAGGTATGGCATAACTAAGGAATCCTTTTCGGAAGTTAGGACCCCGACTCTATTTACATGCGACACAGGGAGCAACCCGGGATAATCGGCGATGATGGCCACTAAGGTGCCGTCACAGCTTGCCTGGTAGAATGTCCCGTCGACAAGCTCCACGGATATGTCCGGATCTTCTTCAAGTCCGGGGTCGAGAGCCCGGCCAGGATCCTCTGGCTACGGAGATGGGTTGTTGAACTCTTTCACGGCCTTTTCCAATTCTTGCTTTGAAATAGCAAGGTAAATGATTGTGACAAAAGGAGGCAAGGATGAACAGAGTCGAGTAAAGAATGACAGCTTACCCAGCTTGGGGGGGTTGTACATAGAAAATCCGTCCTGCGGTTTAATGCGGAGGAACTCCTCTTCTTCTCCTTTATACAAATCAGACAATATTCTCGCCAGAGCGGTGGTAGAGTCCGGACCTTTACGACCGCAGTGGGTGGCATCATCTTCTCTATTGAAGTGCCACATGGGTTTTCCCCGATATTGAAGTGGTTGCACTCCATGCATTATGCATATTGACATAACTTCGGTTATTACCAGTCCCGATTGGGCCAGCATTTTTATCCTGCTCATCAGATAGAGGACTTATCTATTATCTCCCTCTTGGGGGCTCCGGGGGCGCCAACTTTGGCGCTTCTTTAGTGGAGTGTTGGTAAACTCAGGAAGGCTTGTCCGGACTGGGTCCAGAAGGGGAACGTCATCAACATAAAACCACTCCGAAGGCCAGTCTTCGGATGCCTTCTTTTGAGTGCCGGACAGGTATCCAGTTTGGGCGACGCGCCATATTTCGGCTCCACCCACTTGATATATAGATCCCTCCTGATTACGGGGGACGAGGCAGAATAACCTCTTCCATAACTCGAAGTGAGCCCCGCAACCCAGAAATAGCTCGCAGAGGGCAACGTATCCCGCGATGTGCAGTACAGAGGCGGGGGTAAAGTTATGCAACTGGAGGCCGTAGAACTCCAGGAGCCCGCGGAGGAATGGGTGGACTGGAAACCCGACTCCTCTTAGCAAATATGGGACGAGGCATACCCGCTCCCCTTGAGATGGGTTAGGAAATCTCTCCGCTTGCTCCCCGCCATTATAGGTGGCTAGTCCGGCTCGGACGGGGACCATGTATGCAGGTGGAAGAAACCCTTGGGTCTGCAACTCTACTAAACGGCTGTGGGGGACAGAACACTTTTCCCAATCCCCTAGCTAAGAGCTGAGGGAACGAGAAGAGGAGCTGCGGCGACCGGCCATGATGGAATGGTTTTTCCAGGTGCGCTCTGTTGAATGCTTGCTTGGGAGAAGATGGTAAGATTTGGATATGAGGATCCCCATCTCTTCAAATAGACGGTTCATTTACAGGGTTAGGGTGGCAAATGTAAAAATGCCCCGGCTCCTCGTATTCGCTTGACACATGGAGATAACCATTATAGAAGCACAAAAGCCGAGGAGTACAACATTGACGGGAGGCCAGACACTGTTCGCCACTACAGGTACTCTAGATTCGGAGAAGAACCCGCCTTGCAATGCCGAAGACAATCTGCGCGCTGGACTCATCGTCATTGAAGCCTGGTTCGGGGGCTACTGAGGGAGTCCTGGATCAGGGGGTATCCGAACAGCCGGACTATATGCTTTGGCCGGACTGTTGGACTATGAAGATACAAGATTGAAGACTTCATCCCATGTCCGGATGGGACTCTCCTTTGCGTGGAAGGCAAGCTTGGTGATTCGGATCTTAGATCTCCTTCTCTGTAACCGACTCTGTGTAACCCTAGCCCCCTCCGGTGTCTATATAAACCGGAGGGTTTAGTCCGTAGGAAAACAACAATCATAATCATAGGCTAGCTTCTAGGGTTTAGCCTCTATGATCGCGTGGTAGATCAACTCTTGTAATACTCATATCATCAAGATCAATCAAGCAGGAAGTAGGGTATTACCTCCATGGAGAGGGCACGAACCTGGGTAAACATCATGTCCCCAGCCTCCTGTAACCATTAGCCTTAGACGCACAGTCTGGGACCCCCTACCCGAGATCCGCCGGTTTTGACACCCACAGGCACCAAAACTACCTCTCCACCAGTTGTGAAACCCCGGTGTCCTCCGTCCGCCACCCCATCCCACCCATCAATCGCCGCCCTCCTCCATCACGTCGGAGCTAATACCCCGACGTTGTCGTCCATCGGAACCGCAATGCCCTCCATGGCTAGTAGTTGAAGCCGAGGCCGAGCTGCCTCCAGGACGCCGACGCGCGCCATACCTGAGCTAGTTCAGCCACACCGTCCTGCGCCTCACTGCTGCCGCTCCAATGTTGCCACCGTCCACCGCACCGGAGCTGTTCCGGCTACGCCATCCTTCATTGCCTCAGATCTGCTTCCCCTCTGTCGACAGACGACCACCGCAACACAGTCAACAATTTGGCCATGGGTTCGTCCAAGGCTCCACCCTCCTCCAAAAGATCGGTTCCCCCGGTAAAAATAAGAACATCACCGCGATATCAGGAGGACACAGCACTGGCAACCTGAAAATGGTACTCCTCTTCCCTTATTCGTGCAAATCTTACGTGTATGCTTGCACGGTATTCATCCCACGGAAGAGACTAGTTGGCCACTTCTTCCTACACCTTCTTCCTGATACTAGATGTTCCTAGTAACTCGCGATGCACAAGGTTTCTCCTCATATACTATTTCACCTTAGCTAGAGGTTCATCGCCCCCTGGATTTCAATTCCTGGTCAGTTGATTACCTATTAAAGGAAGCATTCCCCAATGTAATAGGCGCTAGTCCGCCTATTACACCAGGGAAACAGTGCCTCAGTGTTTATCTTAGGGGTGTGTGGGGCCTAGGAGCTGGTGGCGCCCGATCTGGAGGTCGGCCGGGCTTAAAGGGATGGCGGGGGGCGCTGCCAAGCAAGGCAGTTGTGTGAGGTCGAGGGAAGGGTGGGGTGGCGGAGGGGTCTGGGCCAGTGGTAGCTGGTGGTTCGAGAAAGATTGTCAACAGTGACTGGCGGGAGGTAGACAAAGGCCATCTGCCCATTCCTTGTAGATCGGATGGTTCATAAAAAAATTGACTGACCTATTTATTTTCAGTCGACTGTTATTTTGATAGGACCACATGTGGTGGTGTGCTGGAGGAGTACCTGCATTTCCCAGTCATGCATGTGCTCATATATTACAAAATCATAAGGAGTGGAATCTAATTTTGTTTGCCATGCAATATTGTAGAGCTATCATATATCTCCTGCCATTTATTTTTCAGCCACCTGCTATCAGCTACTTTTACAGTGCACTAGTTCTACACACGCTTCACCATACTATCACTATTGTTTTTTATGCATGGGTATTTCAGACTCTGCCTTGGCAGAAGCACGAAATAAAAGAGAGAAGTCGCTCTTGTTTTCTTCGTTGGGAGGCAAGACACGTCTCGACACTTTAAAGGTTGCATGTTCAATAGATGGAGATGGTAAACGTAGCTCTGGAGTTGATGATCTCTCTCGCCATGAACCACCATCCCAAGTGCTTGCTTTAACTTTGCGGTGTCATATGTGGTTGCATGTTGCATATGGTGTCTAGCTTGTATTGCTTCCAATTTGGTTAAATTGCATCTGCTTAGCTTACACATTGTACCTTTGAATATGACATGCCTTCCTGTTTTTGGTACACACTACTACATCTGTCTATAACCATGTTCTTACATCAAACTAATGTTCTTGTGTATCCCTCATTAATCACTTATGATGAGACAGTCACGCCAGTGGGTTATTGTCAGAAAATATGCTCTTTTAAAAAATGCAATGTCAGCCACCCCACATGATTCTCAAGAAACAACAAGGCTAGATGAAGATAGTGAACGCAACACTGTAGTTGATGACCGCATTTCCCCTACACCAGCATCGCAGGTGCTTGCTCTAACTTGGCAGCGTGATATGTGGTTGCATGTTGCATATGTGTCTAGATTGTAATTCTTCCAATATAGTTAAATTGCATGTGTTATTCTGCTTAGTTTATACATATACCTGTTAATGTGACATGCCTTACTGTTTTTTAATGCATAGTACATCTGTCTATTAAGCATGGCCTTACATAAAACTATTGTTTTTTGTATCCCACATCAATCAATATGACGAGACACATTTAGTATATGCAGTGTGCTATTGGTTGCATCTTTCATATGATTTATAGCATGCGCTGCTTCTAATTTGTTGAAATGTCATTTATGATGGGATACTTTTAACTTGGCAGAGTCATATTGGTTGCATCTTTCATGTGGTGTCTAGCTTGCATTGCTTCTTATTTGTTGAAATGGCTTCTACTTAGTTTACACAAATAGTTGTGAATATGCCATGCCGTCATGTTTTTCATACATATTCCATCCTGGTATCATGTGTTTTCCTTACATCAAAGTAGTGATTGTCAGTATCATGCACGAATGAGTTTTGAAGAGTGAATTTTATTGCTTTTTCTTGTCGGTTTTACTTGACAATTCAAAATCAATCAAGCGGAAGGAAATTAGCAAGGCAGTGGATAAAGGTGCTCCTTCCAAACAGAGGGCCTCTACAGATTCTACTCCGCCACCCCCTAAGAGGATTTGCAAGACAACACATGCATAGACACTCAACGTAGTTGTGTTCATGATGAGCACGTCTCCCTAGTGCATCATGACAGGTGCTCCCTCTAACTTGGCCCTGTTATATGTGGTTGCATGTTATGTATGATGTCTAGCTTGTATTGCTTCTAATTTTGTTGAATTCCATCTACTTACTTTTGACATTATACTTGTGAATAAGACACGTGTTCCTGTTTCTAGAACATACAATATATGTCTATCATACCATGTTCTTACATCAAAGTACTACTATTGTGTAACCTGCAACAATCACTTATCATAAGACACGTTTGACTTGGGAGTGTGATATAGGTTACATCTCGGATACTTTTCTAGCTTGTACTACTTCTAATTTGTTGAAATGGCACTTATGATGAGACAGTTTTAACATGGTAGAGTGATATTCGTTGCATCTTTCATATGGTGTCTAGCTTTCATTGCTTCTAACTTTTTGAAATGCCTTCTGCTTAGTTTACACATCATAGCTGTGAATATGCAATGTTGTCCTTTTTTCTTACACATTCAATCATCCTATCATGCGGGCGCCTTACATTAAAGTAGTGCTCGTCGGCATCCTGCATCAATGAGTTCTGAAAAGCAAATTTTTATTCATTTTTCTTGTGGGTTTGACTTGACAAGGCAACACAATTAAGAAATAGGAAGAAAAAATAAGGCAGGGACTGATGGCGGTCTTCCGGCGAAACCGGCATCCCAGGTGCTTTCTCTAGCTTGGCAGTGTGATATTGTCTTGCATGTTGCATACGGTGTCTCACTTGTATTGCTTGTAATTTGATTAAATTACTTATGCTTAGTTTACACAAAAAGTTGTGAATATGCCATGCCATCCTATTTTTCATACATTTTCCATCTTTGTATCATGTGTTTGCCTTACATCAAGGTAGTGATTGTCAGTATCATGCATGAATGAGTTCTAAAGAGTGAATTTTATTGCTTTTTCTTGACAGTTTTACTTAACAATGCAAAATCAATAAAGCAGAAGGAAATAAGCAAGGCAGTGGATAAAGGTGCTTCTTCCAAACGGAGGGCCTCTACACATTCTACTCGGCCATCTCCCCACCAAGATTTGGAAGACAACACATGCATAGACACTCAAAGTAGTTGTGTTGATGATGAGCACGTCCCCTGAGGGAGTCCCGGACTAGGGGGTGTCCGGATAGCCGAACTATCATCATCGGCTGGACTCCAAGACTATGAAGATACAAGATTAAAGACTTCGTCCCATGTCCGGATGGGACTTTCCTTGGCGTGAAAGGCAAGCTTGGCGATACGGATATGTAGATCTCCTACCATTGTAACCGACTCTGTGTAACCCTAGCCCTCTCCGGTGTCTATATAAACCGGATGGCTTTAGTCTGTAGGACGAACGACAATCATACCATAGGCTAGCTTCTAGGGTTTAGCCTCCTTGATCTCGTGGTAGATCTACTCTTGTAACCCACATCATCAATATTAATCAAGCAGGACGTAGGGTTTTACCTCCATCAAGAGGGCCCGAACCTGGGTAAAAACAACGTGTCCCTCGTCTCCTGTTACCATCCGCCTAGACGCACAGTTCGGGACCCCCTACCCGAGATCCGCCGGTTTTGACACCGACATTGGTGCTTTCATTGAGAGTTCCTCTGTGTCGTCACCGATAGGCTCGATGGCTTCTTCGATCATCAACGACGATGCAGTCCAGGGTGAGACCTTCCTCCCTGGATAGATCTTCGTATTCGGCGGCTTCGCACTGCTGGCCAATTCGCTTGGCCAGCTGGAGCAGATTGAAGGCTACACCCCTGGCCGTCAGGTCAGATTTGGAAGTTTGAACTTCACGGCTGACATCCGCGGGGACTTGATCCTCGACGGATTCGAGCCACAGTCGAGCGTGCCGTACTGTCACGATGGGCATGATTTAGCTCTGCAGCCGGACAGTACCCTGGAGGCCGCACTCGAACCCGCTCCGATCTTCGACTCGGAGCCGGCTGCGCAGACCAAGGATGGATCGCTAGACACCACCTCGGGGGCTGCAACCTCTACGGCGATAGAGCCGAACACCGATCTTGTCCCCCATGAAACTCGTGACTCCGAGGTGCTGGACTCCTTGCTGGACTCCGGTCCTCCCGCGCCCCCTCCAGTCGAATCCGATTGGGCGCTGATCATGGAGTTCACCGCGGCGGACATCTTTCAACACTCACCTTTTGGCGACATCTTGAGTTCGCTAAAGTACCTCTCGTTATCAGGAGAGGCCTGGCCGGACTACGGCTAGGACGGTTGGGATGCGGACGACGAAGAAATTCAGAGCCCACCCACCACCCACTTGGTAGCCACTATCGACGATCTAACCGACATGCTAGATTACGACTCTGAGGACATCGACAGTATGGACGACGATGCCGGAGACGACCAAGAACCAGCGCCCACCGGGCACTGGAAAGCCACCTCTTCATACGACATATACATGGTGGATATCCCAAAGGATGGGAATGGCGAAGGAATAGTGGAGGATGACCCCTCCAAGAAACAGCCCAAGCGCCGGCGTCAGCGGCGCCGCTCTAAATCCCGCCATAGCAAGAATGAGGATTCCGGCACCGGAGACAATAATACACCGGATAGCGCCGAAGACAACCCACTCCAGCAAGATCCAGCACAGGAGGAGGGGGACGCCAGCCCTCATGAGAGAGCGGCCGAAGAAGAGGTAGAGGACTATATGCCTCCCTCCGGAGACGAGGCAAGCCTCGACGACGACGAATTCGTCGTGCCTGAGGATCCCGTCGAACAGGAGCGTTTCAAATGCAGGCTTATGGCCACGGCAAACAGCCTCAAGAAAAAGCAGCAGCAGCTTAGAGCTGATCAAGATCTACTAGCCGACAGATGGACCGAAGTCCTCGCGACCGAAGATCATGAACTCAAACGCCCCTCCAAAAGCTACCCCAAACGTAAGTTGCTCCCCCGATTAGAGGTGGAGGCATATGATCCCGCTTCACCAGGAGACAATACGGCTGATCGACCACCCCGTGGTCGCGACAGAGAGGCCTCAAGGCCCTTTACTAGACCCGTACCCCGGCATCGCTCGAAAAGCACAAGGCCACAGGGGAACACTCTGGACCTGCGAGACATATTGGAGGATAAGGCAAGACAATCAAGATCGATCTATGGATCACATGGGCGCCCCATGATACGTGACGATCACCGTCACCCCGGACACAGTAAGTCCGGCCAGGCCGAACACAACAGACAAAGCTCTTTTGAGCTCCGTCACGATATCCCCCAGTACAGAGGCGCCACGCACCCACTGTGCTTCACAGATGAGGTAATGGATCATCAAATCCCAGAAGGGTTTAAACCCGTCAATATTGAATCTTATGATGGCACAACAGAGCCCGCGGTCTGGATCGAGGACTATCTCCTCCACATCCACATGGCCCGCGGAGACGATCTCCACGCCATCAAATATCTCCCACTCAAACTTAAAGGACCAGCCCGGCACTGGCTTAACAGCTTGCCAGCAGAGTCAATCAGGAGTTGGGAGGACCTGGAAGCCGCATTCCTCGATAACTTCCAAGGCACGTATGTGCGACCACCAGATGCAGATGACCTAAGCCACATAATTTAGCAGCCAGACGAATCAGCCAGACAATTCTGGACACGGTTCTTAACCAAGAAAAACCAAATCGTCGACTGTCCGGATGCCGAGGCCCTCGCGGACTTCAAACATAACATCCGCGATGAGTGGCTTGCCCGGCACCTGGGACAGGAAAAGCCGAAATCCATGGCAGCCCTTACATCACTCATGACCCGCTTCTGTGCGGGTGAGGACAGCTGGCTAGCACGCAGCAACAACCTCAACAAAAATTCTGGCAGTCCGGATATCAAGGACCGTAGTGGCAGGTCACGTCGCAACAAAAACAAACTCCGCATTAACGGCGATAACAGTGAGGATACGGCAGTCAATGCCGGAATCAGAGGCTCTAAACCCGGTCAACGGAAAAAGCCATTCAAAAGAACAACTCAGGGTCCATCCAATTTGGACCGAATTCTCGACCGCTTGTGCCAGATACATGACACCCCTGAAAAGCCAGCTAACCACACCAATAGGGACTATTGGGTGTTCAAGCAGGCAGGCAAGTTAATTGCCAAAAACAGCGACAAGGGGATACATAGCGACGACGGGGAAGAGACCCGACCGCCGAACAATAGAGGACAGAAGGGTTTCCCCCCACAGGTGCGGACGGTGAACATGATATATGCCACGCACATACCCAAAAGGGAGTGGAAGCGTGCACTCAGGGATGTATACACGATGGAGCTAGTTGCCCCGAAGTTCAATCCATGGTCCTCTTGCCCAATCACCTTTGACCGAAGGGACCACCCCACCAGCATTCGCCATGGTGGGTTCGCCGCATTGGTTCTAGACCCAATCGTCGATGGATTTCATCTCACCAGAGTCCTAATGGACAGCGGCAGCAGCCTAAACCTGCTTTATCAGGACACGGTACGCAAAATGGGCATAGACCCCTCAAGGATTAAACCTACCAAGACGACCTTTAAAGTCGTCATACCAGGTGTAGAAGCCAATTGTACAGGCTCAGTTACACTGGAAGTGGTCTTCGGATCCCCGGATAACTTCCGAAGTGAGGAGTTAATCTTCGACATAGTCCCGTTCCGCAGTGGCTATCATGCCTTGCTCGGATGTACCGCGTTCGCAAAGTTCAACGCGGTGCCGCACTACGCATACCTCAAGCTCAAGATGCCAGGCCCTAGAGGAGTCATCACGGTCAACGGAAACACTGAACGCTCCCTCCGAACGGAGGAACATACAGCGGCTCTCGCGGCAGAAGTACAAAGCAGCCTTTTAAGGCAATTCTCGAGTCCGGCTGCTAAGCGGCCGGACACAGCTAAGCGTGCCCGGAGTAACCTACAACACGACCACCTGCCACGTTCCGAGCACGCGTAGCAGTGCGGCCCCAACCCCAGCCCCTGTAAAACATTAAGGCAGATCCTTCGCGTACTCCATTATGCTCTGAAGATACCATGGGCATGGGGCAAGGGGCTCGACCACGATAAGCCCAAACTGCGGCTCAACCGCACCAGGGGCTCTTAAGTGTGTCGTTTCTTTTTCTTTTCCTTTTATTTTTTACCTACAGGACTCCGTTCGTCAGAGGCCCTGTCCGGCAGCAGACATGCCGAACCCACGATACAACAGCCAGGGAAGGAGAAAGGCTACAATGAAAATCCAGGTGGTCTCCATTATGAGCATTAAATCTGTTTTATGCATTATTCCGTAGCCTACCCCTGGAGGGGGACATGTTAAACAGTCCCATCCCTTGCTTACCGCACCATTTGTATCGTCCTGCACTTACAGCAGTTTTTATTTGAATAAAGCAATGCAGCACATTTTTGCTTCCAATTGCATTTCTTTCTTACACATATGTTCATCTATGACATGTTGCATCCGTACGTTTTGGTACGGCTCAATACACCAGGGGCTTATGTTTCCCTCGTTATGGTGTGATAAGTCCGACCACTTTCACAAGTGCGGCACCCCGAACTTATAGCATTATATGCATCGGCTCCGAATCATGTTCTTGGGTCAATAGTTGGGTTTGCTCGGCTCCCATGTTTTGGTACCTTATGTTCCGTTTTATCGGCTAAGGTAGCACTGGGAGAACCACTGCGATTGCGCCCCAGTTGAGCTGGGTTAACGCCTCAGTGGAGAAAGCTAAAACTGACCGTCATGATGAGGCGAGAGCTGGTCGCTGTTCGAGAGGTTCTTTGCGAGTCCCTAAAGACTTATGCCGTCTCGAGCGAGGAGCCGGATTCTGTCCGGCCAAGGCGTGGATAGCGCCCCAAATTCGGCCTGCCGAAAACTAGGGGCTTCGCTGAAATTTAAAATTATAGAATTCTATGGCTAAGTGAGAGTGTTCAAGCATTATAAGTCCGGTTGCCTTGTTCATTGTGTTGAGCGCCTCCCTAGATGGACCCAAAAATGGGAACAAGAGCGCTCGAGTTTATCCCGAACACCCCAGCACTCGTGGCATGGGGGCTGAAGTCGACGACTTGCCATCTCTCAGATTTGATAAACAGCCGCACAGAAGGTAATATTTTAAATTAACAAGCGTTGCTTAGCGCATATGAACCAAGTTTTCAGTGCACAGGATAACAAAATGCGAGTCTACTCAAATATTACATCTTTGGAGCACTCACTCGCAATAGTGCGGGTGCCCTTCAGCACACTCCTATAATACATCTCGGGCGTGCGATGCTCCTTGCCCTCTGGTGGGGGGTCCGTCACAAGCTTCTTGGCATCCATCTTTCCCTAGTGCACCTTTGCGCGGGCAAGGGCCCGACGCACACCCTCGATACAGGCGGAGTGCTTGATAACTTCAACCCACGGGCACGCGTCCACTAGCCGCCGCACCAGGCCGAAGTAGCTCCCAGGCATAGCCTCCTTAGGCCACAGCCGAACTATGAGGCCCTTCATGCCTGTTCGGCCGCCTTGTGGAGCTCGACCAGCTGCTTCAGCTGGTCGCTAAGGGGCACCGGATGTCCGGCCTCAGCATACTGAGACCAGAAGACCTTCTCCATTGAGCTCCCCTCCTCGACCTGGTAGAATGCGGCAGCATCGGACACGCTGCGGGGAAGATCTGCGAACGCTCCTGGAGAGCTCCGAATTCGGGTAAGCGACAGGTAATTAACACTCACATGCTTACTTTGCATGAAAAATGCCTTACCCGCTACTATTTTCTTCACCGCCTCTATCTTATGGAGGGCCTTGTAGGCTTCGGCCTTAGCGGCTTTGGCACTCTCAAGAGTCGTTGCAAGCTCAGACTCTCGAGTTTTCGAGTCACGCTCCAGGCTCTCGTGTTTCTTCACGAGATCCTGGAGCTCTTGCTGTACCTCCGCCACCCGCGCCTCCTGTTTCTCTCGCTCGGTGCGCTCCGCAGCCGCATTGCGTTCGGCCGTAGCCACCGCCTCCTTCAGGGTCGCCACCTCGTTCGTGGCCCCTGCAATACCCCAGTTATCCTTGTCATTTTTCTTGCAACCAAATCCTTTTCTGTAAGGTACAATTTTCATAAGGTATTACTCACCTTCTTCTTCCTCGAGCTGCTTCTTGGCATGGCCGAGCTCGTTCTCGGACCGCTCGAGGTTTTCCTTCAAAGTTTTGACCTCCGCAGTCAGTGCGGCAGAGGTCAGCAGCACAACCTGCAATCCCATATTGACATATTTTCATGACTCCTGCGTTTATCTTTCTAAAGATCCTCAGTCCAGCTTTTCTTTTCGAACACCTAACCGAGCATCAGGGGCTACTGTCTATGCGGTACCATTTTACATATATTGAAATTCTTACCTCAAAGCCTATTAGAAGGCTGCTGCAAGCTTCGGTCAGCCCGCTCTTGGCGAGTTGAACCTTCTAAATCACCGCACTCATAATAGTGCGGTGTTCCTCTTTGATGGAGGCGCTGTTGAGCGCCTCCAGCAAATTATCCGGCACCTCCGGTTGGACGGAGGTAGCCGGCATCGCGGTCTTGCCCTTCTTACGAAGGGGTCGCCCGCCGGACTCCGTAGCCACTATGGGTTCCGGGGCTGAGTTCGGTGCAAAGTCCGGGAGGTTGTGCTGCGACACCTCCGGGGCCCTCTCCTCCTGGTGGGTCCCTTCCTGGGATCCCACCTCGGCATCGTCCGCATCACGGGGGGTGGAGGCAGTCGGAAGAGAATCCATATCCGACGCCCCTAAGGACCCGCTCGACAAAGTGGGGAGATCAACCTTAGGCGGACTGCAGGGTTGTATGCGGCATTAGAAAGACATAATGTGGCGGAAAACGAAAACCTTGAAGTTATTCGGGAGTCCGAATACTTACGATCTCGCCAGAGGCTTGGCCCTTGGAGGCCAGTCCTCGTCGTCGTCACTGGTGTTGGCGGAACAGTCCGGGGGAAGAGTTTTTCCCCTCTTGGACCCTTCGGCCTCCCTTGTTGGGGAGGCCTTCCTTTTCTTCCCTCCCCCCGCTTGGGGAGAGGCTTTCTTCTTCTCCTCCTCGCCTTGGTGGGAGGAGTCGGCCTCGGATTCATCATCCGATAGCACCTGAAAACGGGAACTCTTCCGAGTCCCCGTGGCCTTCTTCTTGGCCTTCTTCTCCGGCACCACGTGGGGTGCCGGAGCCAGCAGCCCCTTAGGCGGGCGTCAGGTGGGTCCTCTAGCAATGGGGCCGGACAGATAGCCTGTGCGGCCTTCTTCAGCCAGTCCTGTCAAAGGAAGGGGAGTTTAGATCCCGCATAGAGTCAAACTATGAATAACAAGCGTCCTGTAAGGGGCAATATCACTTACCTCGTCAGCTGGACGCTGCGAGCTGAACCCGCGATCTTCAGTAGCGGATACGGGAGCCTCGGCGCCCTTGAACAGCACCTTCCAGACCTCTTCGTACGTAGTGTCAAAGAGCCCATTCAAAGTCTGGTGCTGCGCCGGATCGAACTCCCACATATTGAAGCCCCGTCTTTGGCATGAGAGAATCTGGCGAATGAGCATGACCTGGACTACGTTGACAAGCTTAAGCTTCTTGTCCACCAGCTTTTGGACGCAGGCTTGGAGTCCGGTCAGCTCCTCCGAATCGCCCCAAATCCGGCCGCTCTCTTTACAGGAGGTGAGCCGTGTGGGGATGCCGGATCTGAATTCGGGGGCCGCTGCCCATTCGGGATCACGCGGCTCGGTGATGTAGAACCACCCCGATTGCCACCCCTTGATGGTTTCCACAAAGGTGCCCTCCAGCCACGTAACGTGGGACATCCTGCCCACCATGGCGCCTTCGCACTCCGCTTGGCTGCCCTTCACAACCTTCGGCTTGACACTGAAGGTCTTGAGCCACAAGCCGAAGTGGGGCTGGATGCAGAGGAAGGCCTCGCACACGACGATAAACGCCGAGATGTTGAGAATAAAATTCGGGGCCAGATCATGGAAATCTAGGCCGTAGTAGAACATGAGCCCCCGGACAAAGGGATGAAGTGGGAAGCCCAGTCCGCGGAGGAAATGGGGAAGGAATACTACCCTCTCATGGGGCCTAGGGGTGGGGATGAGCTCTCCCTCGTCGGAGAGCCGATGCGCGATGTCGCTGAACAAGTATCCGGCGCTGCGCAGCTTCTGGATATGCCCCTCCGTGACGGAGGAGGCCATCCACTTGCCTCCCGCTCCGGACATGTTTGGAGAAGGTTGAGGTGAGATGTGCGGGCTTGGGCGCTAGAGCTCGAGTTCGCAGAGATGGATAAGCCAAGGAGGAAGAAGGCGCAGGTAAAAAGGTTGGATCTTTATCCCCTTATATGGGCAGACGGAAACATGCATCCCCACCGGCCTGATAAAACTCGCTTATCTCCCAAGTGCCGCAATCAATGGCGCGGTTGGGTTACCCACGTCTGTATTGATGGGAATCCCAGAATAAGGGGAACATGATCTCTGCTTCGACAAGACGTGCCAAGGAAACCGCCTCGCTAAACGCGCTGAGATGGAACAATAAAAACAATTCAAGGGCTTGGTAGTGGTGCGACGTTACGCCACAAAATACGTCAGCAGATTGAACTTGTGTAATATTATTCTCTCTACGGTTGTATGTGGAAATTATTTTGCAGAGCCGGACACTATCCTAGTGTTCACAATCTTCTATAAATTATTCGGAGGAGGAACCCGCCTTGCAATGCCGAAGACAATATGCACGCCGGACTCATCGTCATTGAAGCCTGGTTCAGGGGCTACTGAGGGAGTCCCGGACTAGGGGGTGTCCGGATAGCCGAACTATCATCATCGGCCGGACTCCAAGACTATGAAGATACAAGATTGAAGACTTCGTCCCGTGTCCGGATGGGACTTTCCTTGGCGTGGAAGGCAAGCTTGGCGATACGGATATGTAGATCTCCTACCATTGTAACCGACTCTGTGTTACCCTAGCCCTCTCCAGTGTCTATATAAACCGGATGGCTTTAGTCTGTAGGACGAACGACAATCATACCATAGGCTAGCTTCTAGGGTTTAGCCTCCTTGATCTCGTGGTAGATCTACTCTTGTAACCCACATCATCAATATTAATCAAGCAGGACGTAGGGTTTTACCTCCATCAAGAGGGCCCGAACCTGGGTAAAAACATCGTGTCCCTCGTCTCCTGTTACCATCCGCCTAGACGCACAGTTCGGGACCCCCTACCCGAGATCCGCCAGTTTTGACACCGACATCCCCCCTTGTCCACCATCACAGGTGTTGCCTCTAACATGGCAATGTTATATGTGGTTGCATGTTATGTATGATGTCTAGCTTGTATTGTTTCTAATTTTGTTGAATACCATCTGCTTGCTTTACACATTATACTTGTGAATAAGACACATGTTCCTGTTTCTAGAACATACAATATCTTTCTATCACACTATGTTCTTACATCAAAGTACTACTGTTGTGTAACCTACAACAATCACTTTTCACAAGACACCTTTAACTTGGAAGTCTGATATAGTTTACATCTCGCATTATTTTCTAGCTTGTACTACTAATTTGTTGAAAGGGCACTAATGACGAGACAGTTTTAACTTGGTAGAGTGATATTTGTTGCGTCTTACATATGGTGTCTAGCTTTCATTGCTTCTAATTTGTTGAAATGCCTTCTACTTAGTTTACACATCATAAGTTGTGAATATGTAATGACACTAATGACGAGGGACCTTTAACTTGGTAGTGTGATGTTGTTTGCATCTTGCATATGATTTATTTCTTGTATTGCTTCACATTTGTTTGAACGCCAGTTATGACAAGACACTGTTAACTTGGCAAAGCGATATTTGTAGCATCTTTCATATGGTGTGTACCTTCCATTGCATTGCTTCTAATTTATTGAAATGCCTTCTGCTTAGTTTACACATCATAGTTCTGATTATCTCATGATGTCCTGTTTTTCATACATATTACATCCTCCTATCATGTGGTTGTCTAACATCAAAGTTCAGTTCGTCTGTATCATGCATCAATTTGTTCTGAAGAACTAAATTTTTATTGTTTTTTCTTGTCGGCTTGACTTAACATGGCACAGAGAAAGAGGAAGGAACACAGAATGATGGGGGGTGGTGTTAGTACTAAGGACACGTGAAAATGGAAGCGTAAGAATTATGCAGATTCTGCTGGTATTGATGGTGCAATAGAAGGTCAAAGTCCAGCGGAAAATTTTACAAACGCGATAATACCGTGTTGCACGAGATGCAAAACAAGCCAAACAAAAACTAATAGTTGCCACGAAACAAGCAGCAACAACCCTAGTTGTTGCAACACCTTCCACAGTACCACCAGCTGCATGAGTTACTCGTTTGTCAACTCAGCTAGCAGCATGTTCCCAAGATCCCTTGCCACCTGACACTACTTCCAAAGCACTCTTGACACAAGACGAGTTGGCAAGACCATATGAACCTTGTGAGCTTCAACAACAAGAAGGTAGTTGCTAGAGTCAAGTTAAAGTTGCATGCTTCTTTATATGTAGTCTCACAGTTTGATGTACACTAACACTTCCTATGTTCGTTGTTGGACTAGCACCTAGGCACAAGAGGAAACAAACATCACGGATAATGCTTGATAGGTTAACTAAATCTAGAGGAGGAGGAATGGAGATCCGTTTTGAGCCAGGTTTAAAAAGGCCACATGATGCTACAGAGTTAGCCAAGTTAGTATCAGAGGCAACGGTTGCCGTTAGGTGTCATGCATGTATCCTCCCAACATGGATTCAGTACAGGAATGACAAAGAAGAAACCAAGTTCAACACCTTCCTTGACCAGTTATCTATAAGTATGGTTATGTATGGAAACTGGTAATATCGTCTTGCTCTCTCCCATACTTTCTAGGTTGCTGATAATGAGACGCCCATAATTTTCAACAGATGAGGTTCAAGTTGGATAGCCAAGATGATGCAACCAAATAAGCTTGCACCCATGCTTTCAAGTCTGCTTTGCGACACTATTGGTATAACTTGAGGAAAACTCACTTTGGAGACAAGGCTAACAGTGAACTTACACAAACATCTCCAGTGGAAAATATATCAGATGTAGTCTGGAGAGGCCTCGTTAAACACTAGTCTGATCCAAAGTATCAAGTACATTATATATATGTGATCAGATCACATGTTGAACTCCTATTTACGCATGTGCCTCACAAATCTATCTTCTTGTAGGTGAACTATTCAAAGAACAAGGCTAACCGTACGAAAGTGAAATTCCAACAGACGACAGGATCTCGTAGCTATATTGCACACCCCGAGGCTCTTGTAATTAGCTGTTGTTTCACTCTTTTCGTTGTGCCATATTATCAAATCTATATTAACTTGTTCCAAATGCAGAGAAAATCCCACAAGGACCAAAAAGTACCCGAACCAAATGTTGAGGAAATCTTCAAGGACTATCACACCAGCAAGGCAAAGGGCATGACTACGCCAGTCAAAGCCGCTATTGTAAGTCCTTAATCCTCATTCCTTTTAACTACTACTTACTCAGACTTGTGCATTGAGTTACGCGGTTTGCGGCCAATGTCTATTACTCTTTTCAATTTTATACACAATTGTCTTAGTGTATCATTGCTCCTTACAAGGTTTAAAAGAGAGGAGTGATGTTCCTTTGATCTTGATCTGTAATCTAGTTCCGTGCTGGACTTGCCCACACAATGTTACAATTGCCTATTTGTCTGTTCTCAGTTGTTTTGTGATATGAATGATGTCATACTATGCTTACTGTATTATAAACTTTGCCTCTTTATCCTAAGTTGTCAATACAATGTCAAGAAATAGACAATACATTAGCCATGGCACATGGTCATATGTTTGGAACCTGGTTTTATTATGTACTTTGAAGTAAAATACAACTAATATTTTACACGGGTTCACCAGAATAAGTTCTGTATATAGACCAAAGCTATTTTGTTTGGTTTTGCTGCCTCCTTAATATCTTCTGTTCAGGTACTACTAATGTAAAACTCAATTTTTCAACAAGCTATGGAAAAATGGTGGAACCACCACCTTCTGAAGATGATGAGGCAACTATAACTGCAATGTCACCTCTTGCTGCAGTGGGTCAGTACCTGTCCACTAACAGTGCTAAAAAGCACGTTCCTACGTAATACTGGGTTGGTTGTTAAGGAAATCTCGTCCAAACTGCCTCATGATCAAAATACACAAGCTCAAAACAATGTTATATCTGCGCTCCAAACACAGGTCCATTCCCTAACAGAGACCCTTCGTGAAACAAGGACAGCCATTGTTCGATGTCGTCAAGATATGCATGGTTTGAAACTAGACTATCAGAAATTTGCTATTTTGTTCAGGAGCCTAGGAGAAATGAAGGCGAAGGTTATGGTGCTCCATCGGACAGTACAACATGAAAATGTAACAGTCAGGTCAAATGAACAGAGCTTCTGAACTTCTAGTGGTGCATTTATTTGCCAGACTGTTAACTTTTATGCCAACCTTCCTTTTTGTTTTATGGTTGTAATTTGTTTTGTTGCGATACAAAATTTGTTCTTAACGTGCAGCCACCGGCTGAAGAAAACAGCAAGCCATTTTTTATAGTGTAGGGTGTTCCCTATATTTGCACTGGTAGCAAACTTTGATGCCTAGTGGATGTAATCTGTGCAATCGCCTTAATAGCCTAGCATTAGTTTCTGGCTTATTTATTTCCTAGTCTTATTTTTCCCTGGTTTGCTAGTGGCCGCAACAACCATGGGCCATATACGGACCGTGGTAACCTTGACCTTGCTACAGGCCGTAGGATCCATGGGACTCCTACAGGCCGTCGAATAAATGGGCCTCCAACGGGCCATAGAATCGGTGGGCCTCGGGCCGTCGGATAAATGGGTCCACATGGGCCGTAAACGGGCGTAATTGGTATCGGGCCAGCATGATAATGGACCATTAATAGGCCGGAAGACAACAAATGCTTCATTCTGTAACAGGCATAACGGTCGTTAATGGGCCAGAATATAGGACGGGCTAGAAATGGCGCAACGGGTTAACAGGCCACAAACAGGCTGATTCTAACCGCGGGCCGAATTTGTCCCATTAGGGGAACATGCCAGTAACATGCCATAAGTAATCAAGGGACGGAAAGGAGCCCAATAATGTATGGGTCATCAATAGGTAGAAAGCTAAGACGGGCTGGAAACGGCCCATGTGAATCATGGGTCGTTAATGGGTACAAAGAAATTTACTGTTCATTATGGGCCAGAGTCACCGTGGGCCACTAAAGGGCCTAAGGATACGAAAGGCCTCATATGGGCCAAAAGACGTTGTGGGCCATACATGGGATAAAAGTGAAACGGGCTGGTGTTATATTCTATGGCCCACATGACAATGTTGGGCCAATTTCGGGAAGGCCCTAACGGACCGTGAGTTACCGGGCTGTAAAATGGGCTATATGCGAATAGATTGTTAACAGGCTTTTCATGGGTCAGCCGCTAACTTTTGACCAAGTCAAACGGGCCAGCCTTTGTGAGCTAAATGGGCCAGTGCTGGGCCATCGCACGTGTCAACATATCATAGGCGCCTATCTAACCCAATGACGAGCTGACACGTGTTTCCTTCGGCCAATGAGAATTTTACACGTGGAAAATCCCCATTGGTCCGGTCCGTTAACGGGTTATCGGATCCAAAACCGGACCTGATAGCTTAACGGCGGCCCGTTACGATGGATGCCACGTGTCAGTTACCATTGACGAAAGCACTTCCATGACGCATCATTTATCGTCATGGAAGTGAACACTTCTGTGATGATAATTTTGGTATTGTCATGGAACACTTCTATGACAACATAGGTATGGCTATCTTGGTTCTGTCATAAAATTGTCATGGATGTACATACATGACAGAAAATGTGACCTACTGTGACAAACACGTATCATCACGGTAGTGTATTTTTTTGTAGTGTGAGAAGCAAGCTTGAATCATCATTGCATGCATGGCACTTCATAATTGCATTAGGGAAAGCAATTTGAGAGACTTGGAGTTTGATAAATGTTACTGTGATGAGAACTACATGCCAGGGAATTTACAACCCCTACCCACAAGTCATGTGTCCAATATTGTGGTTGGTGAGATGCGACCATGAAAGCAACTCATGAGGTGATTGTTGATGGATTGATGGTGGATCAAGTATAGTTTCACATATTACTTGATGATGCTATGATGATTGGTGCATATTTTGGATGATAGATGTACGTATGTAAGATTGATGGTTAGTACATATTTTGGATTATATGTGCACGTATGTAAGACTATGATGGTTGGTCCATATATGGATGATATATTTGTATGGAAGACTATGAGGGTTGATTCTTTTTTTCAATGTGCCGTTTCATATGCATGTTTCAGATGATATATTCGTACCATCATGCCATTTCTCGAAAAATATATTCTATATATTGTGTTTTTGTGCTAGTTATCACTTTATCAAGTGAAAACAGATAACTTGTGTTTTAGTCTGCATATAAACATCATAGTCAGCAGTCGAGGGTGTTACTGACCTTTCACAATACCCACAACTCCTACAACTGACAAACAACAGGATAAACAAACAGCCAGATTTTGATTCTCGGGAATCCATAGCAAAGTGATTATAAGGAATCTGTAGCCCAAACAAAGGGGGCCTTAACCGCATATGAGTGTATTCATTGTACGTGTAGGAGAAAAGGGAAACAAGGTGGGTGTGCGGTCAAGATCGATATGATGAAGACATGCGATCGTGTCGAGTGGGTACATTTGCAAGGTATAATGCAACAATTAGGCTTTGATGAGGCATGGATCTAGCTGGTGATGAGCTGTTTATCCACAATATGTTTTATGGTAAAGGTAAATGGTGAGTTATTGCCACATTTCATGCCATCAAGAGGGCTTCGTCAGAGAGGCCCTATTTCATCGTACCAGTTTTTCTATGTGGAGAAGGGTTGTCATGCATGCTCAACAAATATGATGAAGGGTGGATAGATAGGGGTATTCGGGCCAGCACAAGGGTGCCTTGGATCTCTCATTTTATGTTTGCCTACAACTACTTGATCTTTATGAAAGCAAACCGGATGAGTGCTGCTAGATTCAATGATAATCTACATGATTAAAGTATGGGCTCGGGTTAGAGTGCCAACAAATTAAAGAGCTCCACTCTTTTTAGTCCAAATAGTGGTGCCTCTCTACTAAGGAGTAAAAAACACATTAAATATTCAGAGGGAAAGTACTCAAGGAGAACATATCTAGGCCCGCCCACGGCCGAAGGGAGAATTATCGAGCGGTCTAGGGGGGAAGTGCGGGGATGGTGTTAAAGGAAATTGTCATGTGCAGCGAGAGTAGTTCTCTTGAAATCAATGGTTCAAGCACTACTGACCTATTCTATGAGTTGTTTCAAACTCATAAAATGTTTGTCAAGAAACTTACAAATACTATGTCTAAGTACTGGTGGGCCGGATCACTTGATAAAAAGGGAATGCATTCTAATCTTGGGAGAAGATGGTGATCCCTAAGTCCAAAGGTGGGCTAGGGTTTAGAGATTAGCATATTTCTAATGATGCTATGCTAGCAATGCAGGCATGAAGGCTTCTCGACAACCCTGGAAGTTTATGTGCAAAACTTCTAAAAGGGAGATACTTCCCGGATGGAGAGTTTATGTCGGCAAGCTGTTGCGCTGGAGCATTGCCACATGGAAAGCAATTATATGTGGTAGAAACATGGTAAAGACAAAATTAATACATCGAGGGGGAGATGGCAGAAAAACTGAAGTGTGGCATGATAATTGGTTTGAGGGTACAAAATCTATGCAGGCACTTAGGACGCTGGTAGAAACTCGGTTCGGTTAGTCAATGATTTGATTGATCTATATACTGGTAATTGGGATGGTTAGCTTACACGCCAAGTGTTCCATCCCTCTTATGAAGATGCAATATTAGCAATGGCAATACCTAGAAGAGCAGGGGAGGACATATGTGCATGAGCGTGGGAACGAAAGGGTTGCTTTTTAGTTAAGTCAGTCAATAGAGAGATAGTGGACAGGGTCGTTGCAGCGTTAGATGCTCCTAACAGTTCTAACGGTAATGTGCGAATACATAAATCTTTGTCGAAGTTGCAGGTCCTCCCGAAGATCTGTGCCTGTTGGTGGAGAGTGATTAAGAACATGCTCTTGTGCTTCAATGAGCTTCATTGGAGACACATCAATGATAGGGCGTTCTGCCCTTGAAAGTGCAACTATCCCTAGGTGGTTTTGGTAATTCATAACAACATATAGCTCATTGAGCTAATGCTATTCCAAGACATATATTTCAGGAAAGCTCAATGAATGGCATGGCATGGATGATGAAAGTGGATCCCTCAAAATATCAAGGACAAAGGATTGGCTCAAGCTCTAAAGCTCGAGACTCTACATTTTATATTTCAGTGATCCAAGATCACATTGAGTCTATACGAAAAGCCAATACTATCAAGGAGGGATGAGGTGTTGCTTAATGAGCCTCTTGCTTCATGTGCTTAGTGATATGCTCCAAATACCCTCAACTACTTTCTCACATCCACATATGACATAAACCTAAAGCCAAAATCGGCCACACCGATTCTTTCTATCCGGCGCCACCGAGTTCAGATGTCATAGCCACTGCCACAAACCCTAGGCAAATCGGTCTCACCGATAGGGATCTCGGTCTCACCGAGATGGGATTGTAATCTCTCTGTTTCCCTTTGTAACGTTTCGGTCTAATCAAAGTGAACGATCGGTCCCACCGAGATTGCAATGTAAACTCTATGTTGCCCTTTTGTAACATTTCGGTCTCCCTGAAAAGAGCAAATTGGTCCCATCGAGTTTACCTGACAAACTCTCTGGTTAGATAATTACCAAAATCGGTCTCACCGAGTTTGTGTAATCAGTCTCACCGAGATTATGTTATGCCCTAACCCTAACCATATCATTCCTACCGAGTTGCATTTCGGTCCCACCGAAAACCCTAACGATCACTAGGTTTACTAAATCGGTCTGACCGAGTTTGTTGATTCGGTCCCACCGAGATTGGTAAATTGTGTGTAACGGTTAGATTTTGTGTGGAGGCTATATATACCCCTCCACCTCCTCTTCATTCGTGGAGAGAGCCATCAGAACAAACCTACACTTCCAACTTACCAGTTCTGAGAGAGAACCACCTACTCATGTGTTGAGGCCAAGATATCCCATTCCTACCATATGAATCTTGATCTCTAGCCTTCCCCAAGTTGCTTTCCACTCAAATATTCTTTCCACCAGATCCAAATCATATGAGAGAGAGTTGAGTGTTGGGGAGACTATCATTTGAAGCACAAGAGCAAGGAGTTCATCATCAATGCAACATTTGTTACTTCTTGGAGAGTGGTGTCTCCTAGATTGGCTAGGTGTCACTTGGGAGCCTCCGACAAAGATTGTGGAGTTGAACCAAGGAGTTTGTAAGAGCAAGGAGATCGCCTACTTCGTGAAGATCTACCGCTAGTGAGGCAAGTCCTTCGTGGGCGACGGCCATGGTGGGATAGACAAGGTTGCTTCTTCGTGGACCCTTCGTGGGTGGAGCCCTCTGTGGACTCACGCAACCGTTACCCTTCGTGGGTTGAAGTCTCCATCAACGTGGATGTACGATAGCACCACCTATCGGAACCATGCCAAAAACATCTGTGTCTCCAACTATGTTTGAATCCTCCAAACCCTTCCCTTTACTTTCTTGCAAATTGCATGCTTTAATTTCCGCTGCCTATATACTCTTTGCATGCTTGCTTGATTTGTGTGATGATTGCTTGACTTGTCCAAAGTTCCTAAAATCTGCCAAACTCTAAAATTGGGAAAAGGTTAAGTTTTTAATTGGTCAAGTAGTCTAGTCACCCCCCCCCCTCTAGAAATACTTCAAGGTCCTACAAGTGGTATCAGAGCATTGGTCTCCATTTGCTTTGATTTCCATAGCTTTTGGTGGTCATAGCCTTGGTTTCACAACCTAGGAGAGTATGGCGTCTAGCGAGGGAAATTATCACCGTAGAGGTCCTTACTTTGATGGAACTAATTTTGCTAGTTGGAAGCATAAGATGAAAATGCATATTCTTGGACATAACCCCGCCGTTTGGGCTATTATTTGTATTGGCTTGCAAGGTGAATTATTTGATGGGAGAGAGCCGAACTGTGAAGCTAATGCGGAAGAATTGAAGATGCTGCAATACAACGCTCAAGCTTGTGATATCATCTTCAACGGATTGTGCCCCGAAGAATTCAACAAAATCAGCTGTCTTGAGAATGCAAAGGAAATTTGGGACACTTTGATTGATATGCATGAAGGTACCGACTCCGTCAAGGAATCCAAGTTGGATGTGCTCCAAAGTCAGCTTGACAAGTTCAAAATGAAGTATGGTGAAGGTGTCGCTGAAATGTACTCTAGGCTTGCTCTTATCACAAATGAGATTGCCGGCTTAGGGAGTGAAGAGATGACCGACAGATTCATCATCAAGAAGATCCTAAGAGCATTGGATGGAAAATATGATACCGTGTGCACATTGATTCAAATGATGCCCAATTACAAGAATCTCAAGCCAATGAAGGTCATTGGTAGAATTGTTGCTCATGAGATGTCACTCAAGGATTAGGAGGAACTTCACAACAAGTCAAGTGGTGCTTACAAAGCCTCATGTGAAGCCCCCACATCATCAAGTGATAAACAAACCTTCAATGAAGAATTGAGCTTAATGGTGAAGAATTTCAACAAATTCTACAAGAGTAGAAGCAAAGAAAGAAGCTCTAAGTCAAGGTCCTACAATGACAAAAGATCTTCCAGTCGAGAGCGCAACTGCTACAATTGTGGGAGACCCAAACACTATTCCAATGAGTGTACGGCACCCTACAAAAGAAGAGAAGATTCTCCTAAAAGAAGAAGTAGAAGAGAAGAATCACCACCAAGAGAGAGAAGGAGTAGACATGATCGTTATGAACGAAGACCCTCACGGAGAAGCAAAGATTCGGAAAGGAAGGACAAGTCATCAAAGAGCTACGCAAAACGAAGACATCAAGCTCATGTTGGTGAATGAGTATCCGGTTCCGACTTTGAACATCACCCGGAGAGAAGCTATCACTCCGACTCTGACATACTCAAGAAGAAGGTGTTGCCGGTCTAGCACTTGTGTCAACCAACTCCTACGACATATTTGACTCACCAAATGAAGGAATTGGAAGATGCTTCATGGCCAAAGGTCCAAAGGTAACACATCTCGAGTATGTTGATTTCAATAGTGATGAAGATGACTTGCTAGGTGATGATGATTTACTTGTTGACAACTTTAGTGATGAATACTATGATGAAACGTAAATTAATCATGCTAAACAAGATAAAACGAATGACAATGATAAGGAGAAGATTGAGCTTCTAACTAAAGAACTAAACACTCTTAAGTTAGCTCATGAAACTATCTTCGAAAATCATCGAGAACTTTTACGAGCTCATGAGAAGTTACGCTTTGAAAAGCTTAATCTTGAGAAAGAGCATGAGTTCTTAAAGGCAATCAATGATGATCTTCACAAGAAAAGTTCTTCTTATATTGCCAAGCGTTTACTCTTATCAACTTACATGCCTCAAGTCAAGTCTAGTAACAAGAACAAGAAAGATTCTTCCTCTAGTAGTAACAATAACAATGCTAAATCCAATATTGTTGCTTCTAGTAGTTCTCTTGATTCCACTAATGATTCTCTTAGCCAAGTTACACTTGAGCAAGAAAATAGCTTATGGAAGGGAATTATAGAGAAAGGTGTATACAAGAGCCTTGCCGGGAGTAAGCAATTCGAGGAAATTGTACGCAAGCAAGGAAGGCACCGGAAGAATCAAGGTGTTGGTTTTGAACGAAAGTTCAATGCCAATGGAGTTGAGTGGGAAGAAGATCAATACCCCAAGACGAAGTTTGTTCCTCAACAAGAGAAGTATCATCCTACTTCTTTCAAGGGAACACAAGCTCAAGATGATCTTCCACCACAAGACCATAAAGGCAAGGACAGGCTTCAAGAGGAGATTGATGCATTTGAAGAAGCACCTAAGGCCTTGGTCAAGTGGGTTCCCAAGATTACGTCAAGTTCTACTTCATCAAGTACAACCACAACTCCAAGGATTCCCATCAAGATGATGTGGATCCCGAAGAAGAAGAACTAGAGAGTTCTTGAGGGTGACTCCGCCAACATTCTTCACTCATATCATTATGGCAAGAACAAGTGCAATCAACTTCCACATCTTGCACTAGTTCAAGGAGTCACAAACCGTCATGTTGGTAAGGCAAGGGACTAGGTAACCAAATGATTTCATGGACATCATCTTGTGTGTGCATCACTCTATGACTATGGATATTCTTGTTTTGTTCCTTGTGGGACTAACCCATGTAGGTATGTTGAAAGTGCAACTCACACCAAAAGATTTCTCCAAATGATCTACATCAACTTTGAGCATTCACATCTTCAACACCTACATGAAGTCATCATCGACAAAACCCAAGGTTAGTTCATCCCTCTAAGGGGGGATCTCACATCTAGGGGGAGCTTAACTCAAAGGATTGAGTCAAAGCAACTCAAATGGTGTGAACACATCAATGCATTATGTAAAAGTGGTAACCCCACTTGAGCTTAAACGATGAGTATGACCTATGATCAAATGTTCTCATTTGACTCCTAAGTCAATATACTCATATATAGATGACCTAGTCATCACCAATTGTTTGATAGATGCTAGAATTGGTTGTGCATGCTTTGCCACATATTTCATTTGTCTCTTTATGGTGTGAGCATGCTGGTTGCATATTTTACTCATTCAAGGACATCCACTTGTTGTTTTGATTGATTGGTTTCCTTTTCTTTGGCCAAGTGGATGGACAAGAATGCCTAAGAACCTTCTCTAGCTATCTATGCTTTTCTCGTCTCAAACTCTATTCATACTACATCACAAAATTGATCAAGTCAGATTCGAACCACTCTGTGTGAGGAGCACTCGGAGTCCCCGATTCGTCATAGACTTAAACTTCCAAAACTTCTTTGTGATTCTCGGTCTGACCGATTCCTCCATTTTGGTCCCACCGAGATCACTAAGTCGATCTAGGTTTTCAATCTCGGTGCAACCGATATGAACTTTTCGGTCACACCGAGTTGCTATAACTGTTAACAGTTATGCATCTCGGTGCCACCGAGTTGTCCAACTCGGTCACACCGATAGTGACGGGCTATATATATAGTCACGGGCAAAAATTTGGAAATTCCTCCAAACCCCTTCACCCGCGCATAGCTCGCTCTGCCTGCTAGGTCTACGGATCGTCGACTTCATCGCCAGCCGCCTCCTGTCGCTGGTCTCCGCCGCCGTCAACGGATTTCTTCTCCACCGTTGCCGCCGTAGCGAGTTCACCGCCGAACTAGGGTATGAACTCGATCACAGTGCTTTCCTCATCTGATTCTCAGCACATTGTGTTTGTAATGCATCTTGCCACGATCGAAACACTCCTATCCAGTCAATGTGATCCTTAGAATAGATGCGATTCGAAAATTTAGGGTTAGGTTTCCGCTGAAACCATCTCGGACCCACCGAGTTGAAAAACTCGGTCTCACCGATTTGGCTAACGCCATTGCACTAGTAAGTCTCGGTCTGACCGAGAATTACAAATCGGTGTGACCGATTTTAGATCTTTGTGAAACCCTAGCAGTCTTGGTGCCACCGAACTGTGACTCGGTCTGACCGAGTTCACTAGTTTAGGTTCCAAAACTACTTTGGTATCACCGAGTTTGAAAATCGGTAGATCCGAAATGCTTTCTGTGGAAACTAAAACTAAGTTTTTAAAGCATTCTTTTGCAAAAATCTCTGCATTTTGTGATGCTCATCCACTCTGTCTCATCTATAACTACTCATAGGGTCAGCAGTCAGTGATTTGCAGCATGTCAGACCAAAGTGACAGTCAGAACAAGGAAGAAGAGCAGATTCACATGAGTGAGGGCACTAGTCCCTCAAGTACTTCAGATGAAGGGAACAGAAGCACTCCAAGCAATTTGCCCAAAGCAGCCACAAGAGCTAGAAGGAAGAGAACCTCAGACTCAGAGGATGAGGACTATGTGGCAGCAGAAGATGAGGCTACTTCCAAGAAGGTAGTACTCAAGAAGGTGCTCAGTTCAACTACAGTAAAGCCAGGCATGAAGATCAAAAGGCCAGCAGGAAGACAGCAATGTCCAAAGCCAGAGGATCAACTCAAGTACCTGAAATGCCTGAAGAGCCAGCTGCAGAAGGAAAGAAAAGGAAGGAAAGGGTCAAGAAGACCATGGCCAGAGTTGTTGGTCAACCTTCCATGATGGAAGAGGAAGAAGAGGTTGCTGCACCAGCACCAAAGGCACAAAAGCTTATGGGTGATGCTATAAAGTCAGGGGCTGCAATATCAAAGCCCAAAGAAGCACCCAAAGCTGCCTCCAAGCCCAAGATTGCACCAAAGAGAAATACCAGGAGTATACCAGCTGCTGAGAAGAACAAGGCCCCAATGCCTGAGGTTGCTGCTGAGGAAGATGAAGAAGGGCAGATCTTAAGGAAGCTCAAACCCAAGATTCCAGACCACAATGATGCTCATCTTGTGGCTGAGAACATGAAGATCAGGAAAGACTCAGGATTGAGGCTATGGAGATTGTCTGATTCATATGCCACCAGGAGAAGGACTGTTGTAGATTACAGGTTCCACACCAAGGAGCAGCAGGACTTTTATGAGACAATCTTGTTGGACAAGAAGCCTATAGTGTGTGATATGAGATGGGTCGACTGGACCTACATGAAGGAAAATGAAGAACACTTTCCTGGATTGCAAGACAGTTTCATTGCTTGTGGAGTTGCAGATTTTGTTGGGCAGAAGCTCACCTACTGGAATGATGAACTCATTATGCAATTCTACTCCACAGCACATTTCTATCCAGATGGCAGGATAGTTTGGATGCCTGAAGGAACAAGATACCAGTCAACCATAGAGGAATGGGCAAGTCTGATCAAAGCCCCAAAGGAGAGTGAAGATGACTTGGATGTATATGCCAAGAAGAAGATGGGACACAATTCTATGTCACATATGTACAAAGAGATCCTAGACAAAGCCCTTGAGACTTTCTCGTTTGGGTCAGTCCATTTTCTTCTGTCGGGACTGCCTACGATCAACTAGATCTTAAGGCACACTCTTTTGCCCAAATCAGGTGACCACAACATGATAAGAAAGCATGCAATCAACATGCTTCACATTTTTTATGTGCCCCAGAAATTCAAGGTCATGAGCCTTATGGCTGAAACCATTAAGAGGACTACAGCAGATCAGAAGAGAAGTTGTGGATATGCCCCACAGATTCAGGAGTTGATTAACTCAAAGATGGGCACAGGAAAGTATCAGTTGGATAAGGAACATTTTGCTCTCTATCTAGACTTTGAGGACAATCAAGTTGTCATGAATGAAAATGATCCATCATCACTGCAAGCTCAAGAGAAGAGGGAGAAAGCAAGGAAAGAG
This sequence comes from Triticum dicoccoides, assembly GCF_002162155.2. Lineage (NCBI taxonomy): Eukaryota > Viridiplantae > Streptophyta > Magnoliopsida > Poales > Poaceae > Triticum > Triticum dicoccoides. Next base: position 545,367,541 of record NC_041385.1, on the reverse strand, counting down.
AAGGCTGCCAAGATGCCAACTCAAGAGGAGGCATCTGAGTATTTCTTGAAGAACAAACAGGAGCAGCTTGGTTACTTGATAGCATCAACACTGAGGATTGAGAAGGGGTTGGCCACCCTAACTCAAAACTAGGAGAGCCTGGAAAGGATCATGGAACAAAAATTCTATGATCTTGATGTCAAAGTAACTGAGATTCAGTCAGTTGTGGAGCAGCTGCAGGATGACATGCAGGAGAGGAAGGGCAAGACAACCACAGATGCATTTGCCAGAGTGCCTAGAGCTCAGAGGTCAGCTGCAGTGCCTGTAACAGACACAGAGCCATCTCTACACCACCACCTGAAGACCAAGCCTGAGAGACGATCTAGTCCTATGCATTTTCTATGAACTTTTTGGTAACTTGTTGCCAAAGGGGGAGAAAAATGTATAGATCATAGGCTTTGAGAGAGAGATTTGCTGTTTTTTTGTTCTCTCTTGTCTTCTGGGTTAAACTTGTTTTCTTTTGATTGCTTGAGATACAATGCATTACCTGTGAGACATCGATGATCATGTGTTTGATCATAAGCTACACTTATGCATGTTTGATGATATTATCTTACCTATCCTTATATGATCATTCACTTTGCTTGGTGATGAGTGCATGTATTCAATCTTTATTATTTTGAGCGCTCCACCAAGATGTATGTGACATGGAAGAGTAACCCATGAGCCTAATTCCTTGTGCATTTGCAGTCCAAAGCAAATCTTAAACTATGCACAAATTTAGGGAGAGCTCTTGCTTATCACATACTTCTCAAAGCGACGATGTTTTTCAATCTTAAAATTTATTGTCGAAGCTTTGATCTATATGTTGTCATCAATTACCAAAAAGGGGGAGATTGGAAGTGCAACTATCCCTAGGTGGTTTTGGTAATTCATAACAACATATAGCTCACTGAGCTAATGCTATTCCAAGACATATATTTCAGGAAAGCTCAATGAATGGCATGGCATGAATGATGAAAGTGGATCCCTCAAAATATCAAGGACAAAGGATTGGCTCAAGCTCTAAAGCTCAAGACTCTACATTTTATATTTCAGTGATCCAAGATCACATTGAGTCTATAGGAAAAGCCAATACTATCAAGGAGGGATGAGGTGTTGCTTAATGAGCCTCTTGCTTCATGTGCTTAGTGATATGCTCCAAATACCCTCAACTACTTTCTCACATCCACATATGACCTAAACCTAAAGCCAAAATCAGTCACACCGATTCTTTCTATCCGGCGCCACCGAGTTCAGATGTCATAGCCACTGCCACAAACCCTAGGCAAATCGGTCTCACCAATAGGGATCTCGGTCTCATCGAGATGGGATTGTAATCTCTCTGTTTCCCTTCGTAACGTTTCGGTCTAATCGAAGTGAGCGATCGGTCCCACCGATATTGCAATGTAAACTCTATGTTGCCCTTTTGTAACATTTCGGTCTCACCGAAAAGAGCGAATCGGTCCCACCGAGTTTACCTGACCAACTCTCTGGTTAGCTAATTACCAAAATCGGTCTCACCGAGTTTGTGTAATTGGTCTCACCGAGATTACGTTATGCCCTAACCCTAACCATATCGGTCCTACCGAGTTGCTTTTCGGTCCCACCGAAAATCCTAACGGTCACTAGGTTTACTAAATCGGTCTGACCGAGTTTGTTGATTCGGTCCCACCGAGATTGGTAAATTGTGTGTAATGGTTAGATTTTGTGTGGAGGCTATATATACCCCTCCACCTCCTCTTCATTCGTGGAGAGAGCCATCAGAACAAACCTACATTTCCAACTTACCAGTTCTGAGAGAGAACCACCTACTCATGTGTTGAGGCCAAGATATTCCATTCCTACCATATGAATCTTGATCTCTAGCCTTCCCCAGGTTGCTTTCTACTCAAATCTTGTTTCCACCAGATCCAAATCATATGAGAGAGAGTTGAGTGTTGGGGAGACTATCATTTGAAGCACAAGAGCAAGGAGTTCATCATCAACGCACCATTTGTTACTTCTTGGAGAGTGGTGTCTCCTAGATTGGCTAGGTGTCACTTGGGAGCCTCCGACAAAGATTGTGGAGTTGAACCAAGGAGTTTGTAAGGGCAAGGAGATCGCCTACTTCGTGAAGATCTACCGCTAGTGAGGCAAGTCCTTCGTGGAAGACGGCCATGGTGGGATAGACAAGGTTGCTTCTTCGTGGACCCTTCATGGGTGGAGCCCTCCATGGACTCGCGCAACCGTTACACTTCGTGGGTTGAAGTCTCCATCAACATGGATGTACGATAGCACCACCTATCAGAACCACGCCAAAAACATCCATGTCTCCAACTGCGTTTGAATCCTCCAAACCCTTCCCTTTACTTTCTTGCAAGTTGCATGCTTTAATTTCCGCTGCCTATATACTCTTTGCGTGCTTGCTTGATTTGTGTGATGATTGCTTGACTTGTCCAAAGTTCCTAAAATCTGCCAAACTCTAAAATTGGGAAAAGGTTAAGTTTTTAATTGGTCAAGTAGTCTAATCACCCCCCCC
>NC_041385.1:545333303-545364853 GCF_002162155.2 Triticum dicoccoides | reverse complement strand
CAGCCCTGTTATGTGGTCATGATGAGGAAACTTTATACCACATTTTGTATGCATGTGATCATGCAAAACTGTTCTAGGATGAGGCGGAAGCAACTTTAAGAAGCGGAAGCTCCACTCAAACACATGGACTATGGATCTCCTTGACACAAGAATGGTGGAGAAGGATACAACGGCGATATGCATACCGGTGTGTTCAGCAGTTTGGAGCAACAGAATCAAATTCACGCATGGTAAGGACATGTACCAACCACACCACTCTATGCAAGTCATCGTCGAGATAGTGAGGGTGCTGGAAATCCCTCCAAAGCTAAATGTGATGGTGCAGCTAGCAGCACCCAGATGGGATGTAACCTCACTATCTCGGCGATGATATAATTTTCAGTGATATTATATTTGGTTACATGCATTAATATTTTATTCATTAAATCTAAGGTTAAAATTGAGCACAAAATTCGAAAGGGAGCAATAAACCAAGACGGAGGTGGTAGTATGCAAGTGTGAAGTGTTAGAGCTTCGTTATGCTAGCAGAAATGTTAATTATGTAGCTCTTTGTTGTGCTAAAGAAGCTCATAATGTACAGTTGTCTGTAAACTTTACTGATGTGGCCCCTGACTTTCTGACGTGCGCTTTGCACGCATATATTATTATTTTTTGAATTGAGGGGCATGCCCCCGATTTCATTTCATTGCATGAAAGGAAACCAATAAAACAGATCAAGTATTCTTCAGATTTCATCCAGCCCCCAGATGTCCTACCATGACATCCAGGCAACAGCAACTAGACAACCAAGAAAATAAAGCTTGCAACTAAGAAAAACTCAACACTTATCACAAATGCATACCCATGTGAGAGGTAACCACACAGGGCTCCTCTCCCCCCCTCATCACCACATATTCTCCAGGGAGGACAGAAATTCAACTAACATTACAGATAGAATTACTCCCCGATGTCAAGACGTTTCACCATGGGCGCCCATCCTCTGCTCTTGTTGAAGAAACCGTTCGCAACATCAACCAGCAGTGCTGCGACGGCCCGCAACATCTGTTGCCCTTCTTTTCTCTGTAGACCAGCCCAGTAAGACATCCAATAAGATATTTGAAAGAACAACACACTAGGGTCATGAGGGTAAACATGATGAAATGTAGTAGCATTTCTGACTTCCCACAAAGTCCAAAACACCGCAGAAACACCCACTGCTATTGTTTGCCTAATATTCTTAGGAAATTTTTCTACCCAGGCAGTAAACTCTTCTATCTTGCATGGAATGTCATGAATTCTAGTTACATTCCTAACCACACCCCACACAAACTTAGCCACCACACATGTACAGAAAAGATGATCAACCGTTTCTGGATAATCACAGAAACTACAGTTTTTATCCTTTCCTTTCCAGTTTCTTTTCGCCAAATTGTCTCTAGTTAGGACACTATTCTTAAACATCAACCACAAGAAAACTTTAACTTTCAGCGGTATCCTTGCCTGCCACAATTTCCTATGAGGCCAGGCAGCCTGATCCGTTTTTAAAGCAAGATACAAAGATCTAACTGTGAATCTACCAGATTTAGTTAGCAGCCAGCTACATCTATCCTCTTGATCATTAAAAACTACTTTACTGCATAGATTTTTGAGCTCATACCACATATCAGCCGTGTCTCCCCATAAGACTCTTCTAAATCTAATCAAACTCATATTATCAGATAGAGCTTTGGCGACAGTGAAATCTGAACTAAAGGTTAGCAAATAAAGTCTAGGGAACTGCACGCTAAGAGGTTTGTCTCCTAGCCATATATCACTCCAAAACATAGTCCTCTCCCCATTACCCACCATCTTCCTACAATATTGTAGGAAAATTGGTTTAACCTTCATTAGACCCTGCCAGAAATGAGAGTGACCAGGTTTTTTCTTGCTATCTCTAAGGGTACATCTACTTAAGTATTTCTTTCTCACTAGATCTTGCCACACACCACTTCCATTTTCGAGTTTCCAGATCCATTTGCACAGTAAGCAGATGTTCATAATGTCAAGATCTAAGACGCCTAAACCCCCCATCTCTTTAGGTCTACAGACATCTTCCCATTTCACTAGATGGTACTTTTTAACTCCCTCCTCCTCTTGCCATAACATTCTTTTCATAAAAAAGTTCATCTTCTTACTAGGACCTTTGGGTAGCTCAAACAGAGAAATCATATACAAAGGAATATTGCTTAAACTAGAGGTAATTAAAATCAATCTCCCCCCATACGATCTGTACCTCCCTTTCCACACACTTAGCTTCTTCTCCATTTTCTCCGCAGCCCAATTCCAGTCACTATTACATAATATAATTGCATTAATAGGCATACCTAAATATCTAGAAGGAAGTTTTCCTACAGCACAAGTAAATATTGTAGAGTAATTGTCCTGTTTGTCCTTAGCTTCACCAAAACAAAAAACCTCACTCTTGTGAAAATTAACTTTAAGGCCAGACAATTGTTCAAATAAACAAAGAATTAATTTCAAGTTTCTAGCACTTTCCAGATTGTGTCTAAACATGAAAATGGTGTCATCCGCATATTGTAACATATTAATGCCATCTGGGATTAAATCGTGTGCTAATCCTTGGATAAGGTCCAATTTTTGTGCCTTAGCTAGAAGCAAATTAAGTATGTCAATGGCAATATTAAAAAGAATGGGGGAGAAAGGATCTCCCTGTCTCAGTCCTTTTTTCGTCTCGAAAAAAGGACCAATTTGATCATTGACCATAACTGCTACTTTACCCCTCTCTACTGTCTGCTTGACCCAACCAATAAATCTAGGTGAAAACCCTTTTTTCTTCATGACAAAATACAAGAACTCCCAGTTAATCTTGTCATAAGCTTTCTCAAAATCTACTTTAAACAAAACAGCACTCTCTTTTTTCCTATGAACTTCATGCAGAACTTCATGCAGCACAATAACCCCATCTAATATATACCTTCCTCTAATAAAAGCTATTTGCACAGGAGCTATAATCTTATCAGCTACAGTAATAACTCTATTATTTAAAACTTTTGTAAAGATTTTGAAAATCACATTCAACAAACAGATTGGTCTATATTGTTGTAAAGTTTGAGCATCAGCACATTTTGGAATTAACGCAAGGACACCATAATTAAATCTAGCTAAATCTAACTTTCCTTCATAAAATTCACCGAAAAGCTCCAAAATGTCCACTCCAATTATATGCCAGTACTTCTGATAAAATTCTATAGGAAATCCGTCAGGTCCAGGTGCTTTGTTAGGTTTCATATCGAAAACAGCAATCTTAATCTCTTCTAAAGTAAACTTCCTATCCAGATTTATTCTATCGGCATCACTCAAGACCACGGGTACATTAATATCAAGGGAAAGATTATTCATACCTATAACAGGGCCAAATAAATTTTTGTAAAAGGAAGTGGCAAAAAGCAATAAATCTTTGTCCCCCTGGATCACATCATTAGCAGCAGTCTTAATAGAGGTAATTCTGTTTTTCCTTTTTCTACTACTAGCTTTAGATATAAAATAGGAAGTTAAAGCGTCGCCCTCTAATAGTTCCTTCTCTTTCGATCTCTGCAACCACATTAACTCCTCCTTTTTATAAATCTTTGAAAGCTCCTCCTCTAACTTTTTCCTTAACATATATTTTTCTTTAGTCAAACCAATTAATTCACTCTCTCTGTCTATCTCATCTATATCTCTAATCAGGAAAACCTTTTGCTTTTTGTAAAACCAAACATAGTTGAGATTCCACCCTTTGAGCGTTTTTCTAAGTATCCTAGCTCTATTTTGCCACTGATCTTGCAAACTTTTACCACAGTAAGCATCACACAAGACATTATATACTAAAGTATCTAAATCTTCTCTTAGGAACCAGCAGAGTTCAAATTTAAAAGGTTTCACTACCTTAGGTAAGTTCATCCCCAAATCAAGCAAAAGAGGGGCATGGTCAGAGAGGACTCTAGGAAGAGCTCGAAGAAACATCAGAGGAAACAAACTCTCATAAGATAGAGACATTAAAATTCTGTCTAATTTCTCAAAAACAGGATTTTCTTGATTATTTGACCAAGTAAAAGCTCTCCCATTTAGTTCTACTTCTTTCATCTCCCAATTCTCAATAATTGCATTAAACAGAGTAGACCACTTATTTAAAGGTTTATTCCTATTAGACTCCCCCCTTTTCCTTATGATATTAAAATCTCCCCCAATAATAATAGGAAAAGTGTTAGAATTACATATATGAACTAATTCAACTAGGAAGTATTCTTTATCCTTATTATGCGAAGCTCCATAAACATTTACTATATTTAACTTCTCTCCATTTTTCCTATCTCGGACAAGGAATCTAATATGATGTCATCCTTTTTCAGAATCTAAGATATCATAAAAATCAGTATTAATACCACTCAAAAGACCTCCTGACTGTCCAACAGCAGGAACAAAGCACCAGGAGAAAGGGCAATTACCACTAACATTCTCAAGCCAAGCCAAGTTATAAGTAGTTTTTTTAGTTTCCTGGATACAAATGAATCTAAGTTGGAACTCTACCAAAGCATTTTTAATAAAGGTAATTTTCTCAGGGTCACCCAGTCCCCTGGCATTCCAGAACAAACCAGCCATCAGAAAAGTTTCGTGCCTTTTATATTACTATCTTTACTTCTGCTTCTAAACTTTCCAACTACTACCCCCTTATGAAATTCTCTACTATCTTTCCTCCTCTGTAAAATAGTGCCTAATCCAGCAATGTTTCTAATCATATTATCCCAGTTCCTCATTGTCTTGCTCTTTACCTTCATCGTCAGTAAGCAAATCCTCTATTTCTTCAATACTAAAACCTTCTGCAATATTATTATTAATAACAATACTTTCCTTATGTTTGTTAACACTAGCATTATAAACAGAAAGTCTAGAAGCTTCTAAGTCTTTCAAATGTTGGACATTATTTACTATCTCTACATCATCTTCTCCTAATTTAAACCCCAGACCAGCAGCTATCTGCACTAACTTTCCATGGGCAGTATCCAAAATAGTAGGTAGACTAGAACTAGAAAATTCAGTTTCTACGGAAGAAGATTGAGTTTTCATACCTGGGGCAGTCTCCAGGTTTCTGACTTTCACCCTTTCTACAGCTTTATCCATTGTATGCATATCGCCAATATCTCTCTGAGTCCTCCTTCTTTCCTCATCTACCACCCCATCTCTGCTTTTGTTCAGATCTTTGAGCTTTTCCCCTAGGACTTGCCTATTTACCTGTCTTGCATCCGTCACAATGCCCACTTTACTGGCGACTTTTTCAGGTTGGGAATCCAGAACTTCCTCTGAATAGTTGCCATATTCCTTCAACACTCTATCTTGTATGACTTGTGTACTCTCCACCATGTCTTCTCCATAGTCTATCTGCTCTTGAACATAATCATCATTCCTGAAATCCATTCTCTCAGCATCTGTGGCGAATTCTCGGTTAATCTCCTCCAGGCCTTTTGACTGTGCTACAATTTCTTCTTCCTCTTGCTTTTTTCCTCTCCAACATTTCCTGTCTGATTTTCTCTTCCCTTGCTAGTTCAGTCTTTTGCATCTCCAATCTATCATGCATTAGCTCATCTTCATTCCCACCAGACCCCTGCCCAACTTCACGTGTATCGTTCCTATACTTTTTGGCTCCCCTACTGTAATGTCTATCGATCTGGTTCTCATCGTCTTCTTCTGCAATAAGCACACCATCTCTTAGAGCCCCTCCACGTTCTACAATCTCCTCCACCTCAAAAAAGATGTAATATATGTATGGGTCTACAGTTAGTTCCACCACCTCAGGTATTTTGCTTGGGTCTTTCACTCCAACTTTCGCCCTGACAATATCAGTATCTCTGTAAGCTTGCATATCCACATCCTGGACAGTTCCCAGGAACGAGGCAATTTCCTCAAAACCATCTTTGTGTAACAAAGTATCAGGGATACCAAAAATCCTCACCCAAACTGAAGACAGCTTGAATCTAGCAGCAGAGGCAGAATTCCATTTGCTTACTTTCACAGTCACTTTTGTACCTTTCAGGCCAAACTTAGGGTATTCTATCATCTCTTGCAATCTAGCAGCTGAAGGAAATTTGGCAAGATAAGTATTATCACCGTACTCCTTGATTTTCCACTCCCCTCCCCAAGGAAACTGAGCTCCAAAGGCAACAACGAGCGCACTGCAGTTTATGCTCCCTTTCAGAATCTGCACCAATCCTACATTCTGAGCACTTTTATCAAACTTTCTCTTCTTCCCTGTTTGGGAAATCATCATTTGCAAACCATCCGCTCTACAACCAGCCATCTTTAGAACAGGGTGTGGTCTATTCAGCATTACACATCTTTCAGACAGATGATTGAATCCACAATTGATGCAGGTTAATTGTGCTTTACAGTCTCTAACCAGATGATCGGTCCCTCCACATCTAAAGCATTCCTGTCCCTTTGATTCAGCTTGTTCAGTGGGTTTGGCGTCGCTTTTTCCTGCCCGAGTACTCCCATCCGAGCCAACGCTGCTAGTTTTCTGATCTGCTTCTTTCTGCGCCAACTTTCCAGCATTCCTATCTCCCTCAAACGATCCCATATTCTGCGGCATCACTTCTCTGTGTCCATTCCCTTTCTTCCTAAATTTTTCCTGCTCTGTTCTAGTACCACTCCACTGCTGCGAGCTGGGCATGAACATACCTTGGGGAGGCGGCGCCCTCGGGAACTGATACGGCACAAACTGCGGGTACGTGTTGAAGCCTGAAGATCCACCAGGGAAGCCTGACGGAGGCGCACCATTCCCCGGCGGTGGTGCGAATCCTGGCGGCGGCGCATGTGGGGCGTAGTTGGTCGGCGGGCCAAATTGGCCCCCCGCTCCTCGCCCCATGCCCGGTCACGCCCCCTCCAGTTGGATCGCCCTCCATCGAAGCCATCCCGGCGCTCACGCTAGTACCCTCTCCCCCCGCTCGCCATCTGTTGTGCTTCAGTGCTTGCCGCCGCTCTCTCCCGACCTGTTGCATCTTTCGGGATGCTTCCCCTAACCCTAGGCAGCCACAACCCTTGAAGTATCGACTGTATCGAGCCCAATGGCTTGGGTTTGGCTTCCCTCGAGGCCCAGTGGGAAGAAATAGCACTAGGCCCAGTAGCTTTCGAAAAAAACTCGTCCCCCGCTTCACCTGTGACGTCATCAATGGCGGAATCTCGCTGCAGAAATCCCTGCAAAATAAAACCCGCAAGTGTTGGCGGATTAGGAATTGATGGTTCTCTGTAGCGCGCCCCTGACCTGAATGGTTGTGGACGCGGCCGTGGTGACGAGATCACCGCCCCTGGCGCCCATTGCTTGACCCGATGGCGCCATCTCACCCCCGTGATCGGAACCGGCGGCACAAAAGGCAGTCTCACCCTCACCGGAGCGCCGCGCCTCTTCTCCAGAATCGCCACCTCACCCTTCCTCAATTCCCCCTCTTCCTCATCCGATTCCTCACTCTGTCCCTCCCAAAACCTCCCCGCCATAGGAAATCCCCTCCGCGGTCCCCGCGTAGTCGATCCCTCATCGGCGTCGATCAGCAGCGGATCTCGCGCAGGGACCTCGGTGGCCGGGGAGACGAGGGCCTCTCCGCCGGTGGCGCTCGGTTGCACGCATATATGAATGAATAAATCCCGGAGAGAGGTGTTCAAACAAAAAACCTCGGAGAGAGGAGTCGCAAAAAAAAATCCAGAAAGAACAAGAATAACGTGGGCGGAGGCAGGCACACACTCCATTGGATCTGCCTCGGTTGGAAGTCCGGTCCTTGCTTCCATCCTCCACCCTGAAAAATCTTTCGGCCACATCCACGTATCCGACGAGCACCCCATCCCCGCTGGCCATACCGCGCCCGGTCCCCGGTACGCCGACGCACGGAACGAACCAACAGGGGAGCGTTGAGAAGAAAAGCGGCCCGTTTCTTGGTTCGGCCGGAATCGATCGAAACAGACGTCGTTCTCGCAAAAGATACGGCGCTTTTAAGACGCCACCAATAGGCAGTTGCGTTGAGACCATTTCTTAAGTGGGGAGTTCCGGTAGGAGGAGTATATCCACCGCGACTGCTGCCAGGTCAGGCACAGATCAGAGGTAGATTCATGGCAAAGAAAATGAAAGAAATCAGCGAGGGATTTGATAGATTACCACTTTGCGAAGTCGCCCCCTGAGCCTGACTCATTGGTTAAGGAAAAAGAGATTTACCAGTTATGTATTATGTTAACTAAAGAGGGGCAGAGTGGGAGGAGCAAAAGCTGCGAGGATAAGGCCCCGCTCCCCGGTCGCATTTGTTTAATCAAATCCATCGTGTCTCCACGTGGCGACCCAACCCACCGCCTTGGAGTAGAGAAGACCTTCAAGATTTTAGCCCCGGCCGTCGCCTTTTTATACCCGCCCATGCCGCTTCATTGCCTGGTTCGTCGCTCTGCCGTCTCCCTCCCTCCCTTCGCCCCCGCCTGCGTCTCTTCTGCCTCTTGTTTCTCGGCCCCTACCTCTTCTTAACTTGCGGTAAACTGCACATGATCGCCTGGATATACAGTAGGTGAGCTGAACTGCCAAAAAAGAGAGATAAAGGAGATCAGTACTGGCAATGGTGTTCTACTTCAAGGCGCGGCCGGACGCCGGCGATTACACCATCTACATGGGCGCCGACAAGAACGAGAACGAGGAGCTCATCAAGTACGGCCTCCCCGAGGACGTCTGGTACGAGCATTTGCCCAACTCTGCCTAGCTTCGCCTCTCTCTCCCTCCCACCCTCCCTCTCTCCGGTAGAATATAAACTCTTGTTAGGTTTGGGATATCGATCGATGGATATACTCATGGGAGTTCCTCCGTATATAAATATGTACGTGGAGTATAATAGTTAATCATCAATAGTATAGTAGTACGTTTAAACTCATGTGCGGTGAGCCAGTGAAATTCCGGAGATAGAGATCAGAGACAACGGCCGGCCTGCCGGCCAGAATGAGAGAACTCAGAGCAGGAGGAGCACAGGGAGCGCACGGATTGACGCGTGACGAGGCCATGACGAGGCTGCTAGGGACACTCCAACGCCCTCGAAGGAGTACTAAACTGTAGACTTACGGAACACGACTAGCTGCTCGATGCATGCCATCTGCATCGCCCCCGTGCTAGCTACGGCCAAAACACCCTGTATATATCTATCGTCTAGCAGACCTCGCCCTCGGCTCGCGCTCCTAGCTGCAAACTACTGTACTTATTTTACTGGTTTATATTACTGAAAAATAAGCAAACCCTCGACCTTAGTGGATATCGTGCTGTAGTACAACCTAGTAGCTCGTTTATTAAGCAAAGCAACGATGATTGTACGAAATAATTAATCATTTGGCGCACCACCATCTGCACTGCAGGTTCCATGTGGACAAGGTGTCGTCGGCGCACGTCTACCTGAGGCTCAAAAAAGGCGATTCCATAGACACCATCAGCGACGGCCTGCTGGAGGATTGTGCGCAGCTCGTAAAAGCGCATTCCATTCAAGGTATGCACGGAAGAAACTCATTGTTTATGCTACTACTGAATATTGTGTTACCAATAAGAAAAGATTTTCTTATATTCAAGCAAGGTTTTCTTACTACGGAGTAGTACCAAAAGGCCCCCTCGGAAATACGCTGCCCCACAAAACATTGATACATGCTCAACTATGTTTGGCATCTGAGCACGGACCCAAGAAATTAGCTCGTGGTGCGACTGTGACCGGCCGTGTCTAGTGCAAAGCTGCAGCATGCACATTGCTATCTCTTTCTGTGCCCATTACAGCAACTTTTTCTGGTGTATTATTGCCGGCCTCTCTATGCATGCCATGCATGGGCCCCTTTGCATTATCTGCCTTGGATCGATAACTGGCCTATACTGTATGTGCGAGTGATTGTGATCGTCAGAACGTGACAAGTTGGGCCGATAATGGATGCTGGCTGCATCATTCATGCATGCATGTGTTTATCGTGCAGGAAACAAGATGAACAATGTCGAGGTGGTCTACACGCCATGGTCCAATCTCAAGAAGGCGACATCCATGGATGTCGGCCAAGTTGGCTTCCACAACCATCGGATGGTAATCAATTAACCACTTCTACTCGTTTGCTAGTAGTACTACTAACGCCTCCATTTGGCAGTTATTTAACAAATTTAAGAAAAACTAGATGACACCCCGCACGTTGCTGCGGAATTTTGTTGATCTGATGATTTGAACAATTGAAACGCCCAAGAGTTGGAATAGCTCCTGTCTTCCTAAATGCCTTGACCTTCATGATCTCTTCTGAACATAGTCAAAGGTAAAATGAATAATGTCGAAATCTAAATATACACATGTAAAAAAGAATAATTCACAAAAGTGACCCATTGCATTGTTGTACTGTAATTTATTAGTCGTGCAAACTACAAAAAAATCCAGATAATCTTAGGGGCTTAATCACATCATATACGCCATGGTTTTTAATTTCCTTTTGATTAGTACTAAAATCCACCATTGTTACGCCTGAACAATTGTACAGCCACATCTCTTGTTAATCCACATATCCTGGCATAGGTATAGTCCAATCAATCAAACTGTAAAGTCCAAAAGACCAAACTAATCAAATGTTATCCTTGTATTTTCAAACTGATGTACGTAGCTGAGGAAAATGTAGCTGGGCCAAATAGAATCGGGAATAGAGTGGAAATAATGCGTTGAAAAGAGGAGCTCACATGTGTGCCCTTGCTTGGCGTTCACGCGGAAGATGTTTGGGTAGAGGCGGCAGTGGAGGGTGGTGAGTAGAAGAAGAGGCGGACGACTACACGCGCTCACGCCTCTACTGCGACGTACAGGGCGGCCCATCAACACGGCAGCGGTGATCTATGAGCAGAAAATTCGACCTGCAAGGACGATCTATGGCAAATAACACGGACATTGACTTATCTCTGAACACTCACACATGGAAGGCGTGACAAAAAAATAAGTATGCAAGTGCAGGGTAATCTGAAAGTAAAAGAGAATTAAATTAGGGCATGATTGGGGACGCAGGGGGGCTGTCAGAACTAACCGGGTATGGTGAGGGGAATAAAAATCGTTGCGGCTGACTGCAAGGCTCCTAATCCTCCCTTCCAGCACACCCTGTACGAGCAAGCCACGAGCGTCGAGGATGGGGCCTGGAGGCAGCATGACGGATCCACTGGAGCAGAAGCCCGAACGCATAGTTGTGGTGCCAACTCCATCGGTTGCTCATCTTTCTCTTCAATGGAGAAGGTGAGCAGGAGAAGTAAAATTGTTCAGTTTCTTTTACAAAATAGTACTCCCGCTCAGGTGTAGTGGAGAAGATGAAGAGAAAGGAAATTGGTTGTGGAAGATGAAGTGAAGAAGTTGATGTGACTCCCGCTCGCGAAAGATGTATTGAATCTCAACATGGACCTGCTCAATCTCGCGACTCATGGGCATATGGCTCGCCTAGCAGGTTGCAGACACCATCTTTGGATTTGGAGCTAGAGACGACCACCGGGGAGATGAAGTGAGAGGGATGAGTGATGGGAGAAGGAGCGGAGACATCAGGGGTGGTGGCGTTGTGCATCTATTTGTAGGAGGAAGGGAGGAGAAAAGGCACGCTGTAAATAGAGGGACATGGGAATTTCTTCGGAGGGGAATTAATAGCGCTGGGAGGAGAGACCGAGAGGGGCTAGAAAGAGAGAGACCGATTGGTTGTTTGTAAATTGAATGCTGATGTGGCATCATGATGATGTGGACAGCCTGCATGTAGAGAGAAGGGGTAGTAGTGGGGATCAATTTTTTAAGAACTAGAAGATACCCCGCGCGTTGCCGCGGAAATTCTTTAGAAATTTAGGAGACATGATGAACTAAGAAAGAAAATAGTTTAGCTGATATTGTAAGTGTAATAGCTGCAATATATATTTCACCGGGCATCAATTATAAGTACTAATGTCTAGAGACTACTCCATATTTCACCGGGCATCAATTATAAGTACTAATGAATTTATGATGATGCGGTTGTAGCTAGGCGTCTATACACAACAAACGTCAGTTACGCTTAACTGTTCTAGTTATGAAGAGGACGCTATGGCACACAACGACGGGGAGATCATGAAAGAAACATCATGAAGTGCAGTGAAAATAAATTTTTATCTTTTTTTGGACATAAATAAACTGCTTTTGCTGACACATATCAGTTGGTACCTTAACAATGACTAAATTATTACACCACGTAGTCCGACATCAAGGCAGCCAATGTCGTGACAAATCAAGCAGCGAGGCAACGTATGTGATGCAGAATAAAGTGTTGGGCATGGCACAATAAATGGCAACCGATTACTGCTTCTATTTTTGCATGTTTTTTGGTGTCAGTTACTGCATGCATGCGTGCATGCATTTGATGCAGCGGTTCTTCAGTGTAGATCGGACGACTATGGTGGACTGATCTAGCATATCCAATGGCTAAATTAATTTAGATGATGTGGCTCAAGGAGAAGGCAAAGAATTCCTTGTAGTGGAGGCTAGCTATTTAGATATAGTAGATATATTTATATAGACAAAATATGCTTGATCGATTGTAGCGTTTCAATTAGGCTCACTTGTTAAAGGCATGTATGCAGTGGTATCAAGTTATAGAAGCATTTCGAGTAGCACGAGCAATAATTGGATAAGAAACCTTTTAAAATTTAATTAGATTATCTTGTGCAATAATTGGGAACATTCGATGAGAAAATAACCATTATAATGAAAGCTGCCAATTCATGACCAGTCTAGCTTGGAAGAAGTCTGTCTTGTCTTGCGCATACCTGTAGCTGCTTAGCTGATGATGGTCCCAACCGTCGCCGATGCTAACTGACTCTAGCATGCTTCATTTCTTGCGTTGGCCCTTGGCTAATCATAAATTGATTCATGTCTTTGCGACGAACAAATGTTCATATACAATCTACTGCCCGCCAACAGGTACATGTCTTGACAGTAGAGAAGCGTGTCAATGAGATCCTCAACAGGTTGAATAAGACCAGGGTAGAGCGCCGACCAGACCTCAAAGGTACATACGCATACGCAAGCTAGAGACCTCCATTTCGTGTGCACGTGTAGTACACCATGCATGCATGCACGTGCAACTGGGATTTCATTCGCTAATTTGCTAATTTGTGTGTGTGTAGCCGAGAAAGATGCATCAAATGCAGCGGAGAAGGCCGAGCGGAAGATGCAGCTGAAAGACAAGGCACGCAACGCATGCATGCTAGTTAACTTGACCTTTCCATATCAAAGCCTGTCATGCATGGTGACAACCGGCTAACTTTTTTCTCTTCTGGCGTGCACAGAAGCGCAGGGAGGAGATGGAGAGGGTGGTGAAGGAGCGGCAGGCCGAGATACGGAGCTACAAGGGCCTCATGGTCGCCGAGAAGATGACCTCCAACCGCCAGATCGCCTCCGCCGGCAAGTCCATACAGGAAATGGAGGACGAGTTCGTCTAGCAGCTAACCTCATGCGTGTGTAGTGTATCATCCATGTCCATGTGTATATGTGCCGATGCGCGCACCTTGCGTGCGTGTGCGAGCGTGGTCTCGACGAGGCAGCCGAGGATCGATCGATCCTCGATGTTACTGACGGTGCAGGTGTACATATATAAGGTCCTTGGTTTGGACAGAAATGAGAAAGCAGCTAGCACAGAAATAAACAGTTTTTTTTTTCAAAAGTATGCCAATGGCATGTAAATTCCAAAATTTATGATGACGACAAAGGGCGGGCATTGCGGCGCCTAAACAAAACTGATCCGGATCTGGTATACTTAGGGTCTTTTCGATTCGCAGCATTCCGAAAGTACAGTAATAGAAAAGGTATAAAATTGGAGCGGCATATATCCACTTAAATCTTATAGGATTAGCGAGTGTTCGATGCCATAGAAAAAACAAAAAAAAATATGAAAAGAGATTGAAGTGGATGTTAGATTTTCTATGTTGAATCTCTACTTAATTAAAAAGAACGTAAGGTTTCCATTTCACCTTTCTTTCCACCACCCATTCGTTCAATCTTTCATGTATATGATAATCAATCACCTTAATTTACTTACTTTTTGAATCAATTTTACTTTAATTTACTTACCAAACTTTTAATCAAAATATAAAATAACTTATGATCAGAATTTAATGAACATTTATTTACACAATTGCATTATCATCGACAGATAAATCACAATCTAACGTACTAGAATATTTATATCCCGTTGCAACTCACGGGCATTGTTCTAGTGTAGTACAAAAGATTTCATAAGAAAAATGCCTATGAAAAATCCAATTCTATGAATCAAACGACCAATGTAGAAAAAATTCCGAAAGATTTCAATCCTCCAAAATCCTATAGAATTTCTTTCAATCAAAGAAGCGCTTAGCTTGTGCATCCAATTGATATAAGGCTGTCATCATCGTTCGACGAACGTGTTGAGTTTTTTTTTTTTTTTAACAACGAACGTGTTGAGTTTGGAGCGCGACAACAGAGTAAACCGTGGGAAAATGGTGGTCCAAAAGGAAATATGGAAGAAAACGGAAATCCCGCGCGACCGAGCTATGGGCAGCCTAATCCTGGCTCTTGCGGGTTCCTGCGGGAGCGGGTTTTAGGAGCTATTTGTTTTCTATGCCTTTTCTGTGTTGGTTTCATCGGTTTTCCTTATGGTTTTTTGGTTTTTATTTCCTTTTTTTATTTGATTTTCTGTGTTTGTTTTCAATGGTTTTTTGTGTCAATTTTCAACAGTTTTATTTCAATGTTTCGGCTTCTATACTTCTTTACTGGTTTTCTTCAGTTTTTCCCCTTTTTATTGTAATTTTTATTTTTTCAACACATCCCTACTTTTTCTATGTACATTGTATATTTTTAGTATACATCAGGAATAGTATTTTATAAAAGTTTCATATATATATATATATATATATATATATATATATATATATATATATATATATATATGACAAATGTTTCCTACAAGCAGCGGTAGTTACCATCCCTTGCGTTTTGTATGTTGTATATAGTATCTGTCGAAACCGAGAGTATGTACATATAGTATGTATGTAACACTCCACCTATGGGTTGTCACCATCGGGTTTATAACCTGGACCTGGGCTTTGATATGGGCCATGGGCCAATGTTGAGTGGGTTTGGTGCTAGTAGTATAAGTCACGTGCTTGTACTCCTGAGAGGGAATCGACCAGAAAAATGAACAAGGCCGTGGCCTTCTCTTCCCTCCTGTTCATCTAGTTTCCCACCTCGTGCTTTGCTGATCCCATTCCATACTCTGATTCCTTTGATTTCTCATCCCTATTTCTGTTAAATCGTGGTAATCCACCCTACCTTTCCAGTTCGTCGTGCTCTCCATCTTGGGGTCATGACAATTTGCTCTCGTCGTCAGCTATTCAGTGGGTACAAGTACAACTACCTAGTTCCTTAGAAGCTAATGTGTGGTCTGTGCAACAAATCTTCAAAACTCCTGTACAACTCTTTGACACTTGTCCAGTCCTAAAATTATTGCCAAGTTGTTCTGCATCTATTCTTCTTATGAAATATTTCATGGAGGATAGCACTCAGTTGAAATATAAATGGAGAGCACCCTCTTTGTTCGAAGAATTCCTAGAGGGAGTCCCAGTTTGGCAAAATGGTAGCATTTGCTGTTTATTGAGAGAAGTTACGTGTGCAGTACATAAACAAGCTACAGAATTGCTTTCTTGGCCACCACATACATGCATACAGTGGACTTATCTGGAAGTGCTAAAAATTCCTGGTTCAATTCTTGGCTAGTGTTGCTACTGTTCGGGGAGATTTGTTTATTTCAAGCCTTGTCTAACTACCATGTTACTGGAACTCTAGTGCTAAACAAGCTCATTGGTCTAGCACCAACAGATGGTACATGATATCGTGTTCCGCTTCAAGTAGAGGCCCTGGTTATCATTATTTGCTGTGTGCCACTTCAAGTTGAAGTTCTCATGGATGTTACTCCACTTTGTGCACCCTTTGTTAACAAAAGAAGGGTCACATGGCTTGAATTAGTTATTGGAATACCTCAACCCATTATTCACTATCACTTGCCACTACAGATAGGGGTTCTCGTGTTTCTACTCACCAGCTTGTTCGACTTCCTTCATAGCATACAGTGCAGCTTTGAGAAATTCTGGACTGCTCCTCTATATTGTTCAGAACAATCCCAATGGTTAATTGCATGGGCATTTTTTAATGTCTTCAATGGCAGTCCAGGACATATTCTACTGTTGATGGTCACCGACATTTTCAAGGCATTGTGCAATCCTTGTGTTGTTCCCATGTCTACTCTCCTTGGCCAGGGATCAGTTATATTGCAATCGATTTGCGCACCTCTTCTTTGCACTTGCTGGAGCTCTCTGTTAGGGGATTCAGGTTCCATTCTTGCAACTCAAAATGTGGAACCAAGGGTGCTTCCTAAGGTAACCAGTTCTGCTACCAGCCTATGTTATCCAGGAATCTCTCGTGTGCATGGCCAGAGTACTCTTCAATTGGTTGATTCTCACTTACTCTATCTCATGTTAGTTGATCGAGCGAAAACGAAAGAAAGGGTACATGTCTTTGATCCTGAGCCTGGTTTACTCTTTTGTTCAACTCTTGCTGTTTGTACTAGTGAATGCCAGACCAACTTGATTCTGGGAGAAATAGTAGCTGTCATTTGGTCTTCTCAAAACTATGAGTACACGGGTGCAATATTTTCTGGACACTTGCTCTTAGCACTTGAGTTCTATAGAGATAGTTCAGCTGGGTGCTTCTACTCCCAGTTCATCATCTTCCTACACACCAGCAAAACTGAGAGTCATCAACAACCCCAAGGGACCAATAAAACTACAGTCATGTTGTTGCAAGATCTCCGACCCATTATCCAGCTGCTTGTTTCTTTGTTGTCCGGCCTGCACGCGAAGGAAAAGGTGCAGCTCTGCACACGCCAACATGTTCCTCCTGGTAGTCCAATCGAAAATATTAAGAAAATTGGCATTGAGTCGGGACGGTTGAACATGACCAAGCACACTGGGGAGGATTGCAATGTCTTTCATCAGCTTGTGATTCGCTGTATGATCATCCCCAAGCACATACTACTACCATATGATCCAGGTGGATTGGCTCTTTGGCTCTACTAATGTGGCAGCATTCTTGATTCAAGGATGTTCATCATCGGCTTGAGGGCAAGCCGAATTTCAAGGGAGGAAGAGTGTAACACCCCATCTATGGGTTGTCACCATCGGGTTTATAACCTGGACCTGGGCTTTGATATGGGCCATGGGCCAATGTTGAGTGGGTTTGGTGCTAGTAGTATAAGTCACGTGCTTGTACTCCTGAGAGGGAATCGACCAGAAAAATGAACAAGGCCGTGGCCTTCTCTTCCCTCCTGTTCGTCTAGTTTCCCACCTCGTGCTTTGCTGATCTCATCCCATACTCTGATTCCTCTGATTTGTCATCCCTATTTCTGTTAAATCGTGGTAATCCACCCTACCTTTCAGTTCGTCATGATCTCCATCTTGGGGTCATGACAATGTAGTATATAATAATGATTAGGTAGTATATATACAAATTTTCAGGTAGTATGTATCATTTTTTGAGTATGCTCTTTTTTACGTACAAATATGTACGTATTTCACAAAAATAACAAAAATTATGGGCTCATGTGCAATTTTTTCATGTAAGTTGTTTTGAAATATCTTACATATAGTATATGAACATATTTAAAATAATAAATTAGTATATATAGTACCACATGCTAGTATATGAGACATGTGGGGTAACTAACACCGGGTGGTAGGATGGATTTTCCATATATATATAGACACACACACACACACACACAAACACATTCTGCATTTTTCATATTCATCTGAAACATTATTTTATACACATTTAACATTTTATAAATACATGCTTTTGAACATTTTTTAAATACGTGTTCCTTTTTTGAATTCTATGAAATAATTAAACTGCACACTTTTTTTAATGTTATGAACATTTTTCAAATGTATGCATATTTTTTGAATGGTGCGAAACATTCATTTTGAATTGTATAAACATCTCTTTACATTGTATAATCTTTATTTTTAAATGACACATAGATTTTTTTAAACATTTGAATCTTTTTTAAATATCACAAATATTTTTCTGAATGGTTTTTTTATAAATTATGCCAAAAAAGTAATTTACACTGCATCAATGTTTTCAAATTTGTGGTTTCTAAATTTAAATGTAAATACAAGTTTTGGAATATGCGTATTCAGTATTCTTCAAAAATATGAACAAAACAAACAAAGGGACAAATTAAAAAAAATGGGAAGAAAGATGAACTTACCTGCAAGGAGCTACTACTTGGACATGCCCATTAGCAGTGATGCTCAAGCACCCGGACGACGAGACGCCTACGGTGACTTCATAAATCTTAAGATGATATGTCAGCTCACTCTCTCGAAGGTGTTCATAGGGTAGGATGACGTATGCGCGTATGTATGAGCGCTTGCGTCTGTACTGTGTTCAAAAAAAACAATGATGCTCAAGTGGGACAAGTTTCTGTCTCGCATAAAGCTAGAGAAATCCGCTCATGAGACCTCCTGCACAGAGCTTATGGAAGCCCCTGTTCGGCCGTGGCGACTATTTATCGCCTTAAGCGACACAAGCAGCTTCAATCACTGAAGGTTTTTCCTCCCTCGCGTCAAATTGGGCCGGCCCATTCACGCGCGTGCAGTTCAATCGCTGAAGGATTTTCCTCCCCCACATCAAATTTGGCCGGCTCATTCACGCGCGCAGTGTAATAAAAAGAGCAAAGAAACGCGCGAGAAGGAGGGATCGAACCCCGGTCTCAAGGATGATGCGGCTTCATGCTAAGTAGCTGGGCGCAACTTTAATTGAAAGTGAAGATCTGTTTTTTCACCAAATTTTCTGTTTTTCTTTTTTTTTTCATTTTTTCATTCTTTTTTTGCACCTTGTTTTCTTTCTTTCTTTCTTTCTTTCTTCGTTTTCTTATGTTTTTCCTTCTCTTTTTTTGTTTTCCTTTCTTTTTTTCTTCTCCATTTTTTCTTCCCCAGGAAACCAGCCGAGCGTTTGCCTACTTCTTGGGGCGCGTTTGATCGGTCACAGTTTACCATAAAACTATTGACTTTAAAAAAAACTATGAAGACTAAAAAACTATGAATAAATATATAAATAACAAATATCAAGAAATCTGAATTAAAAATGTTCATCGATTTTATAAAAATTCAAAAACTTCAAAAACGATCATGAAATTTTTTAAAAGGTCACAATTTTTATAGAAGTTCATAGGTTTTGAGCAAAAGTTCATTGAATTTGAAAAAGGTTCGTCGATTTTGGAAAAAAATCACTGGTTTTGAAAAAAAGCTCATCGAACTTGAAAAAGTTCATGCATTTTGAAAAACAAAGGAAAAAGAAACAATTAAAGGAAAAGGCAAAATATAAAGAAAATAAACAAAAAAGAAAGAGAAACCAAACAAAACCAGTCTAGAAAAAACAAAAACAAAAAAAACTATTGTGAAGCTTCCCCAAAATCGGGAGAGGCAAGCTTCCTGTGGTGCGTTTGGGCTCGCCCATTTAGATCGAGTGGATAGAGGGGGGGTGCGCCCGATTTCAGAAATAGAAGTAACGGGCGCAGAAGGTGTCGTATAGGAAATGCCAGAGCTTATAGCTTCTGTTAGATGTCCTAGCGCAACAGGCGCTCGTGTGCTTGGGTTGGCCCAATAAGCTTGCTAGACCACCCACATGTGTGTTTGCTCGGCTTGATTTGTTTTTGTTGCTCACCTTTTTTCTTGTTCTCGTGTTGTTCAAGAAAAAACCTGGCTATCGATTTTTTAACAAAAAAATGTTCGCGAATTTGAAAAAGTCGTAAAATGTTCATGAATAAAAAATGTTCGCGCATTTGGAAGAAGTTCATGAAGTTGAAAAAAGTTTGAGAATCAGAAAAAGTTAACGCATTGCGAATGAGGTAATTGTCCTATGATATTAATGTAGCTAGCCATGATGACCTCCCCTTAAAAACTATTATAAATAAAAAATCATGTTAGGTCCTTCATTTCTTGACAATACAAACACACTTGATTTAGACAACTTATAACCCCCACGCAATCTTTCCAACATGTACGGTCGCTGGCATGATGGTATACCATGCAAGTTAGTGCGGTTGTAAGAGTAGGAGCACCTTGTTATGATTGTTTTGGCTATGTAGAAATGACATAGTTTTTATGGTAAAAATCCATCGTACGCACTCGCTTTGTTCATGTCTACTCTACAAGAACTGAAGCATCGCCGTTGTTTATGGTGGTGCATACACTCTTGCAGCAGGCGCGCGAGGGATGTTTTTAGCCCCGCATGGTTGGCAACATAGTCCACGAACATGCCCTCCACCCACCTCGCGTAAATCATGTTGTGCATGGTATCGATCTAGTGTAACTTTGCTTTGGTCGTCACCTTTATCTATGCTTGTGTGTGTTAGTGTTTGTTGTGTTCATCTTAGTCAAGTGATGTCAGGTGTATGTATGCATGCTTTGTATCCTCTTAATGCTAAAATAGCTAGGAATTCATAATAAGCTGACTATGAAAGAATGAGTTACATCATAATCTCATGAATGCTAGAGGAAGTTCCAGCAACAAAAAGTACATTATATTTGAGTTGCACGTGTGAGCTCTAGTAATTCGCCCTTGTATTTGTGGAGCTCGAGCAGCCTGGTTGTGGGTGTAACTAGTAGGGATGTCCTCATCAAACTCCGAGATGATCTTGTGAAACACTTGTGGGAACTTCATAGGCAATACACATCATGCATCATCATGCCTTTATCATGCTTATTATTTGTTACATTTGAACCCTATATTGCGTTTGAATTTGAACTTTTAAATATTAAATATCTTTGAAATGTGTGCAATAGAGACATCAATGTCGGAATTGGCATTGTGTGCAAATATAGTCAGAAATAGGGTTTATGTATGCGAAAGGAGAGAGAGAGGTCAATGGAAATTTTATCGAGAGTTAAGAATATGGCAAGGACTAGTTGCCACCCTCCCAAACCACTTAAACATTGTGAGGTTAAGTTTAGGAGGTAGTCTATGGAGTTCATTTGGGGGGGGGGGGCAAGAGATATGTAATCAAACGACCCTTGCACAAGTTCCACTTGATATTATCTTTTTTTACAAACCATTTGTGAGAGTTGCATGTATTCATTGATATAGAAAGGAGATAACAACTCTAAAGATGGCAGCACCAACACAATGTCAAAGATGGCACAACGTGAGAGCACAACACAACCTAATAAACGACGAACGATCTAAGGGTTGTGTACACAAGCGCCAACCAAATGACTTAGGCAAAAGACTAGCAACCCAAGCAAGAACAAGTATGGACAACATACATGTAAGAAAGCACAACCATACCTACAACAGCTCAGAGGGACGACCATGATATCATAAGCACAAGCCCTCTAGAATGGTATTTGCCAATGGCCCAAAGTCACACTTGCTTGAGAAAGGGTGTCAGGATGAAGACAACCACGACATCATAACTGGCATAGCACTGAAGCAAGGAGAACATGACCACATAGATGTCTCACTGATACGTCCATTTTGCATCATGCTTTTATATCGATATTTATTGCATTATGGGCTGTTACTACACATATGTCACAATAATTATGTCTTTTCTCTCTTATTTTACAAGGTTTACATGAAGAGGGAGAATGCCGGCAGTTGGAATTCTGGGCTGGAAAAGGAGAAAATATTAGAGACCTATTCTGCACAACTCCAAAAGTCCTGAACTCCACAAAAGTCAGTTTTGAAATATATTAAAAATATTGGGCGAAGAAAGCACCAGAGGGGGGCCACCCACTGTCCACGAGGGTGGTGTTGGGGAACGTTGCAGAAAATTAAAAATTTTCCTACGGTTTCACCAAGATCCATCTATGAGTTCATCTAAGCAACGAGTCTAGGGAGAGAGTTTGCATCTACATACCACTTGTAGATCGCGTGCGGAAGCTTGCAAGGTGATGATGTAGTCGTACTCGACGTGATCCAAATCACCGATGACCTGCGCCGAACGGACGGCACCTCCGCGTTCAACACACGTACGGAACAGCCACGTCTCCTCCTTCTTGATCCAGCAAGGAAGGGAGGAGAGGTTGAGGGAGATGGCACCAGCAGCAGCACGACGGCGTGGTGTTGGTGGAGCTGCAGTACTCCGGCAGAGCTTCGCTAAGCACTATGGAGGTGGAGGAGGTGTTGGGGAGGGAGAAGGAGGCAACCAAAGGCCAGGGCGTTCAGGTATGAAGTCCCTCCTCTTCCCCCACTATATATAGGGGTGCCAAGGGGGGGTGGCCGGCCCTAGGAGATCAAATCTCCTAGGGGGTGCGGCGGCCAAGGGGGGTTTTCCCTCCCCCCAAGGCACCTAGGAGGTGCCTTACCCTCCTAGGACTCTTGCCCCCCTTGAACCCTAGGCGCATGGGCCTATGTGGGGCTGGTGCCCTTGGCCCATTAGGCCAAGGCGCACCCCCACACAGCCCATGTGGCCCCCCGGGACAGGTGGACCCACCCGGTGGACCCCCGGGACCCTTCCGGTGGTCCCGGTACAATACCGATAACCCCGAAACTTGTCCCGATGCCCGAAACAGGACTTCCCATATATAAATCTTTACCTCCGGATCATTCCGGAACTCCTCGTGACGTCCGGGATCTCATCCGGGACTCCTAACAACATTCGGGTTACTGCATATACATATCCCTATAACCCTAGCGTAACTGAACCTTAAGTGTGTAGACCCTACGGGTTCGGGAGACATGCAGACATGACCGAGACTCTCTCAGTCAATAACCATCAGCGGGATCTGGATACCCATGATGGCTCCCACATGCTCCTCGATGTTGTCATCGGATGAACCACTATGTCGAGGATTCGATCAAACCCTGTATGCAATTCCCTTTGTCAATCGGTACGTTACTTGCCCGAGACTCGATCGTCGGTATCCCAATACCTTGTTCAGTCTCGTTACCGGCAAGTCACTTTACTCGTACCGTAATGCATGATCCCGTGTCCAACACCTTGGTCACATTGAGCTCAATATGATGATGCATTACCGAGTGGGCCCAGAGATACCCCTCCGTCATACGGAGTGACAAATCCCAGTCTCGATCCGTGTCAACCCAACAGCTACTTTCGGAGATACCTGTAATGTACCTTTATAGTCACCCAGTTACGTTGTGACGTTTGGTACACCCAAGGCATTCTTACGGTATCCGGGAGTTACACGATCTCATGGTCGAAGGAAGAGATACTTGACACTTGCAAAGCTCTAGCAAAACGAACTACACGATCTTTTATGCTATGCTTAGGATTGGGTCTTGTCCATCACATCATTCTCCTAATGATGTGATCCCGTTATCAATGACATCCAATGTCCATAGTCAGGAAACCATGACTATCTGTTGATCACAACGAGCTGGTCAACTAGAGGCTTACCAGGGACATTGTGTGGTCTAAGTATTCACACGTGTATTACGATTTCCGGATAATACAGTTATAGCATGAATAAAAGACAATTATCATGAACAATGAAATATAATAATACTTTTATTATTGCCTCTAGGGCATATTTACAACAGGTGGAGGGCGCGCCCCTGTCTCATGGGACACCTGGCAGCCCCCCGATGCCCATCTTCTGGTATATGGTGTCTTTTGCCCTGGAAAAAATCATAAGTAAGCTTTCGGGATGAAACGCCGTTGTCTCGAGGCGGAACCTTGGCGGAACCAATCTAGGGCTCCGGCGGAGCTGTTCTGCCGGGGAAACATCCCTCCGGGAGGGGGAAATCATCGCCATCGTCATCACCATCGATCCTCTCATCGAGAGGGGGTAAATCTTCATTAACATCTTCACTAGCACCATCTCCTCTCAAACCCTAATTCATCTCTTGTATCCGATCTTTGTCTCAAAACCTCAGATTGGTACCTGTGGGTTGCTAGTAGTGTTGATTACTCCTTGTAGTTGATGCTAGTTAGTTTATTCGATGGAAGATCATATGTTTAGATCCTTTATGTATATTAATACCCTCTGATTATGAACATGAATATGATTTGTGAGTAGTTACGTTTGTTTCTGAGGACATGGGAGAAGTCTTGTTATAAGTAGTCATGTGAATTTGGTATTCATTCGATATTTTGATGAAATGTATGTTGTCTTTCCTCTAGTGGTGTTATGTGAACGTCGACTACATGACACTTCACCATTATTTGGGCCTAGGGGAAGGCATTGGGACTACGATAGATCCCCTATACTTGTGGGTAATCACTCACTACCAAACAGACTCACACTAAAAAACTAGATGGGGAAAGGTCCACAAAAGAGAGATCAACTTAGCAACAAGGGCAGGGCATCAATGACCGAGGAGAGGACTGCACACGTCCAAACGACCAAAATAAGGACCATATTCGGTCACATCAAGGTGAGCGAGGCGACAGAGAGGGCGGAATGCCAAATCTTGCGGTCTGATGCCAAGATCTGGACAACATCGACCAAGGCGTGGTTGGGCACCAGGTTCGACGATGAGATGCCCATACCTGGTCAGAGACAACTTAGGGGAGGTGGAGGAACACCAAAGCTCAGTAGAAACATCGTCATGTCACAAATCAACATCCACTAGTGATGGTCGGAGGATACGAAACTCCAGATATGAACGAAAATGAAGGAGGGGAGGAGGATGATGACTGATACAACACCTCGACTAAACCACAAACCCACAACATGGCAACCATGGGAATCGAGGAGGGAGCGGAGCAGCATTACCAAGGATGACTAGGAGCACAACTATATGGTCGTTCCACAGTTGCCGCCCGCCGAAGAGAACGACTACATGGTTAAATTCTCTACAAGATTTGGCTCACACCCGACTAAGGATGCAAGTGAGAGAGGTTTCCTCACCACCGCTGACCTCATTGGTCATGTGGGCTCGTCGACGACATCCTTGAGCAACGATGAAGGACAAGGAATACTGGTAGTGGTATAGAACTGGGCGACTAGGGTTTGGGGATGGGAGGCCAGCGCCGTCTTGACCTCAGCACCTCAAACAAGCACACAAACTTGTCACCGTGTCACCTCTCATTGGGTGATTCTACACAAACTATGGGAATAGTTATATGATGTCTTGTTGGTTGATGCATGACTATATTTAAGTTAATCCTCTCGTTTCCTTCGCTAACCCTAGCCATCTAAGGCAAACTGTCCCCTCGAGACTTCACCGGTGAGCCCATGGATTCACCTTCCCTTTTGCCGCACCGACGATCGGTGGCAGGGAGGGGAATCCCACTGCCTTCGCTCCGGTTAGTAGTTTACGTTAGGGTTTTTAGTTCTCGCAAGTGCGATGGTCAGGCGGATGACAGTGCTTCTTCTTCGACATTATTTTTCGGGCTTCGATCCTCCCCGAGTTCGTCCGTATGGACTTAGTCGATGGAGCTCCGTCGTAGATTCGTGTCATCTCCTTGTGGCGGTGAGGTTAGGGTTTCTCTTCATGTGACGAACTTTGGTGCCAGGTGCTTCAGATCTATGAAAGAGTTCAACAGCGACGACTACAATTCCAGGGCGCTAGTCCTTAGGGGCATGTGCATGGCGACTTCCCGACTGTCATCGATAAGGTCAAGCCGGCTCCCATAGGGAAGCGGCAACAGTGACGCGTCGGCAGCTCGTTTTGACTGCAGTAGTAGTCGTTCGGTGGTCTTGGAATCTAGGCGTAATTTTTCTTATGTTTGAGATGCTTTGTACTTATGGCGAACGCTTATAATAGATCTTATCCTTTTCAAAAAAAAATATTTACAAGTAAGTTAGGATACAAATGTAACTAAAGAAAAGTTAGGGAACAAATTTGTAGCATCATTCGTGAAGATGCCCCGGGCAGTCGCTGACTCGCTCAAAATTCACTGCCCGTTGAAGATAAACAAAATTCACCGCGCTACAAAACATCAAACTCTGACCCAGTTACCAGTGCGATGCCATCGCTGTTCTGTCACGAGCGAGCTTCGCAGGTCCGACCACGCCGTTTCGTTGCAGAGCTGCGAGAACTGCTCAGACACGCGATGGCCATCGCAGCGCGCGAAAGTTAGAGCAGGCGGTCACATGAAGACTGGCAGGAAGCAGCAGCCGCTCTCCCATGGAAGCATTTGACAAGATGTTGCCCTCTCCCTCTGTCTCTGCGCAGCCGAGACAACGGCACGGATACCCGAGATAGCCACGAGCTGCTACCGCTGCTGCGCTCTCTGCGCACCCCGACGAGGACGAGGACGAGCATTGCACACTGATGCCGAAAGCGACCGACCCCCGCTGCCCAAACCACGCACACGCCCCCATCCGACCGTCCGCCCGCGTCCATCCAAGTATCCAACGGGGCGCGTCGAGCCGGGGGCGGGGGGCCCGCCAGCGACGCGGGCAGGACAAAGCCTCGTAAACCGAGCGCGCGCACCACTCGCTCCACCTTCGAAACCTTTCCCGTGCTCCAACGCGCGCTCGTGCAGTGCGGGTGCGTGCTCTGCCTCTGCTCGTCCGTGGGCATGGCCGCCACCCTCGCCGCCTCTCGGCTCCTCCTCCTGCTCATCCGCGTCGCGGCCACCGTCTCCTTCGCGCTCGGGCTCGCCGGCCGCGCGCAGCTGCTGGACCCGCAGCAGCTGCTGGCGCTGCGCGCGCTCGGCCTCGGCGCGCACCGCGCCGGCGACCCCTGCGACGCGGACGGCGCCGTGGCCGCGTCCTGCGACGCGGGGGCGCCGTTCCGGCGCGTGACGTCGCTCGTCCTCACCAACTGCTCCGACACCACTTCCGTCTCGGCCGCGGCGCTCGAGGCGCTCGCTTCGTCGCTCCGCGCGCTCGCCTTCTCGGACTGCCCCGCCGCGCCGCCACGGCTCCTCCCGCCGGAGCAGCTCGCCGCGGGTCTCCTGTCCTTCTCCTGCACCGCGTCTCTCGGCCGCCTCTCCGCCGTTTGGCTCTCCCGCCTCGCCAACCTCACCGAGCTCACCGTCGCGAACACCCCTCTCGCCACCGGCTCCCCGTCCGAGCTGGCCGTGGTCATCTCCCACATGGACCACCTGAACCGTCTCACCATTTCCAATGCCAACCTATCCGGCTTCCTCCCGCACCACTGGCACTGCCCCAACCTGACGCACCTCGACCTCTCCGGCAACCGCATCGCCGGCGCCATTCCCGACACCATCACCCACCTTGGCAGCATCACCCACCTGAACCTCAGCTCCAACGTTCTCAAAGGGCAGATCCCCACACACATCGGTGACCTCATTTGGCTCACCACTGTGGACCTGTCCAACAACTCCCTCTCCGGCGGCATCCCGGAGACCGTCTCCACGCTGCCCGAGCTGGAGGTGCTCAACCTGGGCTCCAACCGGCTCAACGGGAGCATACCGCCGTTCTTGTCCGAGATGAGGGGCCTCAAGGAGCTCAACCTGGAGAACAACGACTTCGACGGCGTGGTGCCGTTCAGCGCCAGGTTCTTGTCGCGGCTGCGGGTGTTCAGGGCGGCCGGCAATGGCAAGCTGTGCTACAACAGGTCGGTGCTCTCCGCCGAGGTCGCCGTGGGGGTGGCGCCGTGCGACAAGTACGGGTTCCCGGTCACGGCTCCCCCGGCGACGGCGCAGTCGGAGAAGAGCACGGCGGACTACGACGACGGCGGCAGTGATGGCGACGCGGACGGCGACGCCGACGCTCGTGGCGGCCCTAGCGCGGTGGTTCTCGGGCTCGCCATTGGCCTGTCCTGCTTGGCGTTCGTGGTCATCTTGGTCGTCTGCCTCTGCAAGGTGTGCAGATGAGATGGCGTGAACTTTTTGTTGCTTCTCTTGTGTTGACGAGGTTGGTTTACAACATTGCTGCATGTTGAATAGTCGGATCCGCAATTTGCTGTTACGCTGTGTAGTGTAGCACTGCATGTTGTACTCCTAAACCAGCATAGATCAATTGATCGGTTGAAACATTTGACGAAAAATACAACGAAGAGGCCGTATTTGCAAAGCAGAAAATTCCTCTTGTTTGGTTTGCTGACCAATGTCGTTGTTATTATTTAGTGTTGTCTTTTTTTTTTGCGGGGTCTTGTCCCGTCGTTGCATCGTTCTACTGTATTCACTGCGGTATCACAAACTCAGAAGAGTAAAACAGTTACTCCCTCTGTGCTTGAAAGAGTATACTTCCAACTTTATTTGAAAGTCAAATTTTTATATGTTTGACCGTATTCATACAAGAGTCAATTACACTGGTGGTGCTACAACTTGACGTAAACGGTCACTTTGGTGCTAGAAGTTGTGGCGTACATTGAAGTGATGCAAAAACTTGGCATTAACGTGCAAATACGGTGCTTATCTCATTTATGTACGGAGTAGGTGCTGACTAGGCGCGTGGGGCCCGCTGTCAGCCATTGCACCAGGGAGAAGGGGTGTGTGGCTTGATTTTTTGGAAAACACCCTCGAAATATTTATTTTCACAAAAAGCCCCTGTTGACGTGGGAGTGGCATTTTTTCACCTCTATGAGAAGTGGGTCCCATCTGTCAGACCAGAGTGAAAATTAAATCAAAAGGGAGGCCGCCTGGAGTCGAAGCCATGTCCGACTACAAACCCCCAACACGGCTAACCAATACGCCAACAAGATCTTATGTTTAATTTGGATAAGAAAGCTATATGTACTAACCTGGCAGCATGGTGAGTTTTTACGGGCTGCACATAGTACATATAGCTTTAACATTTATTTGTAAAACATAACTAATAAAAAATATGTTCACATATTTGTGTGATACAAATATTATACATGAAAATGATTATTAGTAAATGATAACATTTAAATATACATCCTTGCATGATATAAAAAACGAAATATGTATCTGGCAACTGTGTGGCAGATTGCAAATCTGCCACACGCATCGAGAGGCGTTCGATCCAAATCCAATGAGCCTCCACCACACGCCTCAAACCTCGACCCCCCGCTCGCCTCACACCCCCGGCTCCGGCGCAGCACGCCTTCACTCATCACCTAGCCGGCTAGCCCCTGGCACCTCCGCCTCCTTTCCCAGCCGCAAGGGCCTCCGGGTTCCGGATTCTGGCGAGATCCGCAGCCACCTAAAGCCGTCAGTCGTTGCCTTGCTTCCCGGTCAAAAGGAGAAGGGAGCCGAGATCCGCTACCCCCGCTGCTTGTTGTGGATGGCCCCGGCCCTGCTTCTTGTCGTAGATGGATCCTGCTGCAACCTCACCGGCCGTCCATCACAGAGATGTCGTGGTAGACGATGCCACCATGCATCAGCCACACTTCCGGCCGCTCAGCAAAGGAGCTCCATCCCTCCCGTCTGCATCTCCTCCACCTACGTTGTTGGTTGTCAATCGGCCGAGGTAACGTCCCCGTCTTCGGCTCCATTCCCATCCATGGCCGGAGCTTGATGTGCCTCCTACGAGCAGATGCGCATGAGCCCGACAACAGGGTAGTTGTACAACTTTGATGTTGTTTACTACTGCTGGCAACCTTGCGGTGCTAGTCTCCATAGATTTTGTTGCCACTTTTTTATAATCATGTGATTCCAGGCCTCTTTTTCGAGTTTACAGTTTGCTCTGCTCTGATAGTACTACAACACGAGATTGTTGTTTGTTGCAAGAACTGTTGGATGGTGCCATGACAGTTGGAATTGGAAGAACTTTGTGCTTTTTTTTTGTTTAGAAAAGGAAGCAACTTTGTGTGTTGGGCGGTGCAAAGTTCAGTATCTAGAGCATATAAACCGAAAGCCGGTCTTCTACACTTTTACCTTGATTCAGATGCTAAGTGGCCTGAAGATTAGTTTAGAGCTAGGATGGCAATACAGACATGAGAGTAATACGTGGTTCATCAAAACTACCTGATAACTTACGTATAAACATCACGATAACTTTGACAAAGGAGGAAAAGTAGTTAAAAAACCCACCTGAGCAAGTATTTTTCTTCAATGGGGGATGTATATATTCTTCTTGTACAAACCAAATTAGTCATGGGGCAATAATTTCTATTGCATGTAAGAATACTATTTTGTTTTTTTTTCTATAGTAGGAACTTGAGAAAGTCGTGGAAAAATTTATTCAACAATAAGCGGTAACTTATGTGTAAATAACATGATAATATACACATTGTAGACGTGATAACTTACATACAAACATTATGGTAATTTTTGACTGGAGAGAAAATATTTGACCCAAGAGGAAAGGTTGTTGAAAATATACCCTGAGTAACTTCTATGTAAATAGCATGGTAATATACGGACCGTAGATCTGACAGCACTTACAAACACCGCGGTAACATTGACAAAAGGGGAAAAATTGTTGAAAAACATTCCCCTGGTAACTTTAGTGAAAATTCCACGATAACTAACATGTCACAGGTGTGGTAACTTATGTAGCCCACGTGCGGGACCTTTAGCCCGGAAGAAACAAGTTGTTGAAAATATACCCCCGGTAACTACTGCGTAAATAACATGGTAACATATACACCATGGGCGTGACAACTTATCCACAAATACCTCGATAACTTTTACCCATGAGAAAAAAGTTATTGAAAAATATACATCAATAACTTATGTGAAAATAGCACGGTAATATATGAACTGCATACACGATAAATTACGTACAAAGACAATGGTAAATTTTACCAAGAAGGAAGAAAATTGTTGAAAAACATATCAAAATAGCATGATAGTATACGAACCACATGCCCGATAACTTACGTAGAAACACTACGGTAACTTTTCCGATCGAAATAAAAAGTTGTTGAAAACATACCCCCGGTAACTTATGTGAAAATAGTATGATAATATGCGACCCGTTTACCCGATAACTTACGTACAACCACCTCGGTAATTAACTTTTTGACCGCGAGGAAAAAGTTGTTGAAAACATATCTCGATAATTAATGTGAAAATAACACGGTAATATACGAAACACATACTTGATAACTTACATAGAAACACCACAGTAACTTTTTGACCAGGAGAAAAAGTTGTTGAAGAATATAACCTCAGAAACTTATGTAGAAATAGTACGATAATATACAAATCACATACATGATAACTTAGTACAAATATTGTGGTAACTTTTTAGACCGGCAGAAAAAAGTTGTTGAAAACAATTTATGTGAAAATAACACGGTAATATATGAAGTGCATGTCCGATAACTTACGAATAAACATCGCAATAATTTTGACCAACGCGAAACAAAGTTGTTGAAAAACATACTCCAATCCCCGAGGTAACTTGTGCGAAAATAGCACGGTAGCATGTGAACCGCATACCCGACAACTTACCAGAAACACCGCGGTAACTTTTTTGACCGGGAGAAAGAGCATACCCCAATAACTAATGAGAAAATAATATGGTAAATACGAACCGCATACCCTATAACTTATGTACAAATACCGCAAAAACTTTTAACCGAGGGGAAAAAGTTTTTGAGAAACATCTTCCGATAACTTATGTGAAAATAGCACGGTAATATATGAACCACGTACCTACTAAGTTAAGTACAAATACCTGCGGTAAC
>NC_041385.1:545297592-545332870 GCF_002162155.2 Triticum dicoccoides | reverse complement strand
TGCTGAAAAATATAACCCCTGTAACTTATGTGGAAATAGCACGGTAAGTTGCATACCACAGGCTTGGTAACTTATGTACCCGAGGTGTGGTAACTTTTGACCCGGAAAAAAGATTAGTCGGAACATACCAACATGGGATCTAGTTTTGAAGATCTCATCGCGACGAATCTTTTATGTGAAAACGGTTTTTGCATCGAACCAATGGTTTAAGCTACAAAACATTTTGAATTTTTGAAATATGAGAGAATCTAGGATGACATCAACTTTTTTGTCCTCTAGTGCATGTATGTAATTAGAGAGAGGGATGGACGTGGAAAGAAAGTTAGTCACACCCTAATCTATATCCTAATGCATGCATGCATGTATTTATATGGGAGGAAGGAGGAGTGTGGTAGTTTTGCTATCCACCATACAAGTGCCAAATATCACGGTCCTATAAAAAATATTTAGTTAATATGGACATTTAATAAAATTAACATATTTAATTAATACGTAAATATTATATAGTCACGGCTTAGATTTAAATTATAGAAAATGAATATTCATATGAGCAGTTTAAAATATAAATTATGATTATTTTTTGTTATAAAAACATTGAACTATACAAACGTGCATATAATTATGGAAATGTTGTATACCTAAAATAATTTTATGAATTGTAATTTAACTTTGTAAATTGTAAATTATGAAAACACTGGTATAATTCATAAATATTTTTTAAATAATATGTGAAATTTTTATAAACACAAATATTCATTCATTACTTGTATTACTGCGATTATAATTTAGATTTTTTTAAAACACTTATAATTTTGATTCTTTCTACAGAAAAATAAGAAAGACTAACAGGTGCAGAAGAAACCGCAAGATCTGCAGCCCATTTAACCTCCACATGCGCTGCCATTACAATAGATAAAGATTTTACTCGTTCCGGACGAAGGAAACGGGTGCACTGGTTTGCCACCTCGTTTGCGTGGGCGTTGTTGTGGATGACATGCGGGACTCACATCTCACAGAGGTGACAAAATCTTCCCACGTCAACATGGATTTTTTTTTAAAAAAAAAATTCAAGGGCGTTTTTGAAAAAATCAGGCCACATGGCCCTTCTCTCTGGTCGAGCGGCTGACCCCGGGCCCCATGCGCCTAGTCAGCACATACTACGTACATAAACGAGATAAGCACCGTATTTGCATGTTAATGTCAAGTTTTTGCACCACTTCAATGTACACCACAACTTCTAGCACCAAAGTGACCATTTGCGCCAAGTTGTAGCACCCCCAGTGTAATTGACTCTTCTACAATAATAGACCAACATTTATGCTCTCATATTAGTAGCATTAGATTCAGGTTAAAATATATTTTCGTCATATACCTATTTGGTTTCAAAAGCATTGACATATTTTTGCACAAACTCGGTCAAATTTTAAGATAGTTTGACCTTCCAACAAAGTGGAAAGTGCACTCTTTTAAGGACGGAGGAGTCTGCATCATGGACCGACGTGGGTAATGATCGATCACCTTGAAGTTTGAACAAGAAGAAAAAAAAGGAAAAGGGCATCACTTGTGTACTACTACCTCCGTCCTGATTTATTAGTCCCGCTCGTATTCAGGGTTATATTTTTAGTGACATGCATTAACATTTTATTAGTTAAATTTATGATCAAATTTTGACACAAAACACTAAAGGGACTAATAAATCAGGACCGAGATAGTAAAACACTAGCCAGAATGCTGTCAAAATAAATAAATAAATAAATAAAAACACTAGCCAAAATCTTATGGACATCAGTTTATGTCCGCACTGCATGTCACAGACTGATGTCCTTCCACTCTTCCATAAAGTCAAGAAAGAAACCAGTGAGGTTTCCTAGGTGACTGAAGCAGACATGCATGACTGTGAGTCATTGTTTGGGTTGTGTGGGTGTGTGTATCTGTATGTAAACGAGTGAGGGGAAGTCGAGTGGAGAGAGTGATGAGAGCTGGACAAGAGTAGTGCTTCAATCTCCTTTGCTAGGCTTTTCCGTGGACTGGCCGGCCTAATTTTTGTTTCACTTTAGTTTAGGCTTGAAGCGTACTCTGCCGCCAACCGAAACCGCGCTCTTTCACGGCCATCATGCATGCACGCAGAGCGCAGCTTGGCGGGCTAGGCCATGCCGGTCCCTCGCCATCCTCGCAACATGATGCACAGCTAGCCACGCTTTTGAGTTGCGCTGCCACTTCGCAAGGGCGCCGCAGTGATCTTTCTTTTCACAGTACCCCGTTGACGGTAATCATACAATGCGATCTTGCACGCGCGGTTCTACACTCGTACTCCTGTTTGTACAGATTGCACGGATGCAGCAGGCATGTGGTGATGCTCTTGCTCGGTAGATCAGTTAACTCCAGGCCGGTGAAGGACGTTTACTTTACAGTAGCCTGTCGATTCATATTGCACGCTTTGCCATGGCAATTTGCCGGGAAAATGATGGATCGATCGCCGCCCTAATGAACGCTCATGATTGAATAGTACAAGCATCATATATACCAAGGCTTGATTCCCCACTCATGCCCCTAGGTTGATGCAATCACTACCCACCACGCTGGCCACGATATATAGCAAGCTAAATGCACCCCATAAGTAGCATTAGCGCTAGCACTCGATTGATATAGCTAGGCTGCATCACTAGTGCAGCACACCGGGCATCATTTAACCACATCATTCTTGACACATAGGATAATCCATCTATGAGCTGTGTTCCTCGCGTGTATAATTCTAATTCATGCCCTCGTGAAAATTAGGTAGCAGCGATTGATGTCTCATCAGTGCGCCTTTTCACTGAGAACGCGGAAATCAGCACTCCGATCTGATGTTTGTAGTGGGGAAAACGGTAGTCAAAAAGCTGATGCTGGAAAGGTCGTGCTAGATGATGATGATGATACACTTGGTTAGAGTAGTTCTATGGCAAACTAGAATCACGCGACCACAAAGTTAGACATCGGAAAAAGGGAACTGGCTTTAGCGGGTTTTTTTTTTTGAAATGAAACTGGCTTTAGCTTGTAGGAACACAATGTAGTTGCATTGAGAGTTTGAAGCATTTTCCCAAACTGTCGATACAATTATAAAAAGGCCAGGGGTACAACCTGTTTGCTAATTCTTACCTACATTTTATCGAAAAGGAGGATTACCCCCGGCCAATTTCTTATCTTCATGGAGAAATGACATATGTTTCCTTTTAGAAGGCCAGTCACAGCTGACAATCTTATCATTTTTCATATGAGATACAAATTTCAAGTTGCTCTCATGCCATTTTTTTGTTCTCTCTGTACATGGAAGTACATGTTTCCTTCTACAAGTACATATGCTTTACAAGAACTTCAACTTTGGCCGCTCACAATTCCAGCAGCTTTAACATCAAAACTTTCCATAAGAGAGTCAACAGCAATGAAAAAATCGACACAAAATAGTAGCCGACATCACCTCTGTAATGGTGGGCAAAGGTCTTTACATTGATCAAATACACACATCCGCTAACCAGCAAACAATTGCCTGGACCTCCAAGCAGTGGCAGTTGCTCAGCAGTCGATGCTGCTGCAGGCTCCGGTGGCGACGGTCTCGGCACCGGTGATAAAGGGATCGATCTTGACCCAGAGGAGGGAGAAGACCGAGGCCAGCAGGACGGACCAGAGTATGACGATGGTAGGAGTCCGGTTCTGGCGGCCCATGAGACCCTTGAGGAACGGGTACAAGTGCATAATCACCCACATGGCGAAGAACACCTTGCCGAAAAGCGGCCCCCATGACTCATACCCGCTATTGAGCGCGTCCGAGAACCCAGCCACCACGCCGACGAGGTTGAGCACAAGGATTGTCGTAGGCGGGATCAGCACCGTCGTCCACTTGAACACATACAGTTCAGCGAAATCACCGTCCTCCGCGGCCTTGCTCGTGACCGTGAAGTTGGTGTCAAGCCCGATGACCATCTTGAGGATACCCTGGAACACGGCAAAGAGATGAGCAGAAACGCCGCCGATGACCCAGAACTGCTCGTTGCGCCACCAGTCCTCGATGCCAATGCCGCTCCACCGCAGCTCCAGGACGCTCGTCAGGATGATGGAGGTGAAGAGGCCAAGAAACCATATCGTCGCGGCATTGGAGAGCTATATTGACAGCATGTGAACAATGTTATCGTTGTTAAACAGTGATAGTCATCAGAGTTCAATGCGAATGTATATGTGTCTTGAGAAATCTTACAATGGGAATGATGAATTTGCCGGTGAGCAAGCAAATGGCAGGCAGGCAGCAGTATGCGACAAGAGGGACAGAGGTGAAGGGGTAGACGATTGTGTTGATGTATGACAGCCTCTGGAGCCATCTCAGACGTCCACCGCCGTAGCCATACCACAGCGGGCAATGCCGGCTGAAGAAGATCTCGACAGAACCGAGAGCCCACCGAAGAACCTGGTGCAAACGATCGGAAAGGTTGATTGGGGCCGATCCCTTGAATGCGGGTCTTATCGGCATGCAGTAGATAGATCGCCACCCACGGCAATGCATCTTAAACCCAGTCAGAATATCCTCTGTAACTGAACCATAGATCCAACCAAGCTGACAAAAAAGCAGAAACAAGCAGTCATGCCTAGTGAACAGAGCAAAATAACTTGGGGCATCGTCAAGTAATTCGACATAAGTCTAGACACTGAAGAGCAAGAACTAACCTCTTTTCCCCATTCAGTTTTCTCTTCATATCCACAGCTAATGACATGAATGGCTTCTTTAATCAGTGTAGAAGGGTCTACAGACTCAGGAACACCCCCATTCTCCATAAGAGTTGATTCAATGAATACCGAAGACTGTCCAAACGACTTCTCAAAGCTCATCTGGGAGATAAGCATGGACCGCTCATACTCGTCGTAGTCTGCAAAAGCAACCAATGTTACGAAAACACAATTCTAAGATTTAGAACGTTTTATTCCACATAGTTCGTGCACTTACTGTCGATTTCCCGTAGATTGAAAATGGCAGACTCAAGGTCTTCTCTTCTGGAGTCTCTGTGCATTTCTTTCTCAGTTTTTTCAACCTTTTTCTTAGGACAGCAGCAGCAGCAGAATGAACAAGCCGAAGATTTTGGAAGGGCAGGCAGAGATGGTGGCCCATAACCGTAGAGTGCTTGCCTATAGAAACAACAACCAGTTCCCACATAAACCGGCCCTTGGATGCCATCAAGCCCTTTCATGTTAACCTGTGCATGATAAGTATGAACATATAAGTTGGGTAAAGATACTTAAATGGAATACACATCAGCGGCATAATGCTTACATCAAAGAACACGACGTTCCTATTGGCATAACGATCACTGCGATCAATCCCATCGAATCTCTGTGGGAACTGGACATAGCAGACATCTCTACCAACGGAAGGGTCCATCATGAAGCACATTGCTTCACGCACAGCTTTGCTGTTGTTAACATAGTGATCACAGTCAAGGTTAAGAATGTAGGGAGCATTTGTCAGAACAGCAGACACTCGGACCTGCCAAATTAGATAATTATTCAGTAACCTTGTATCCAAGCGAATTTTGTCAAAATAAACAATAAATGAGATAGTTCTCTCTAAAAAGGATTTACCAGAGCATTCATAGCCCCTGCCTTCTTGTGGTGTTGATACCCTGGTCTTTTCTCTCTTGAAACATATACTAGCCGAGGAAGCTCATTTCCATCGTAGTCGCGAGCACCGGTCTCACCAAGGAAAACCTGCAACCAGAAGTCAGAAATACAATAAGGGTAAGTTTCAACAAGGCGCTATCATCCACAAGGTAACTATTCGCTGGCTTTCTTGGAAGGATCAGCAAGCATCATATTAGAGAAGCATCAATTCTGCAAACCACGACTTCGCTCTTAACCATGTAAGTGGAACCTGATCTCATGTAAGTTCAGCTTCAATGAGGACATTTGAGACAATGGTAACTAATTGTATGCTGAACAATAAATGAATGATTTAAGATACAATGCCCTGGAAAATTAACTACCTGATAGATCCTGATCATTTTTGTAGAGGTTATAAATCATGAACATTTCGTTATGTCTTAATATCTTATAAGAGGTTAAAGAAAGTTAGCAATTTGCCGTTGCTTATATCTTAATATAAAACTTCATTATTATGACATGTATAAACTTCAATACGAGGTAAGAACTTACAGTTGCTGTCAAAGATCGCCTTATATGTTATTAAAAAATGATTGAACCCATAACATTTCCTGGATTGATCTTTCAATAGTGAAAAGCAAGTTACCTGAATCATGCCGGGGTGGTCACGAGAGTTGTTCCCAGGCCATGGTGTCCCATCCTGCATGACCCAGCCTTCCTCCGGTGTCTTTTGAGCCTTGGCAACCAAAGCATTTATCCTCACCTTGAACTCTTCATAATCTCTCTGCACGAAACACAATGCTTATTTACATGACTAACAGCAAAACGAAACTGCCAAAATAAAGGACATTGTCAAACTGTCCAATAGAAATATACCTTCATAGCCCTACGCTCCTTGACGAAAGACGGATGTATTTTATCCTTCAAGTAGTCAATCTTCTGTGAGAAGTAGAACTCAGGGGTTCGTGGCTCAATGGAGAACTTCTTGCAAAATGGAACCCATCTCCTTGCAAATTCCGCAGTTTCAGCAAGTGATTCAAACGTGAGCATGGCAGCTCCGTCGTCAGAGACGTAGCACGAAATTTTCTCAACAGGATAGTCCACCGCGAGAATGGACAGCACAGTGTTCGCAGTGATTAGTGGAGGCTCTTTCAGTGGATCCACTGTACTGACAAAGAAATCCACAGGTGCTAACCCAGAATCTTCTCCATCTCCATATCTGTAACATGCATGGATTATGTAACTCAGTACAAACAATGCTTACTGATATATAAACAGTTTTAGTGGTACTACTACCGAGCATACCGTGCAATCAGCCTATCGACGTAAGTCTCTCGGTTGACAGGACACCACTTGGGAAATTGATCCAAGATCCAGGAGAAACCGAACCAGATCTCACATATGACTGAAGTCAGCCAGAGACCAAAGGCACTGTCGACAGGGTTGGTGATACGGTAGTGGAAGAAGAGCCCGAGAACAACTAGCCGCATAATGATGACTGCCCTGTAAGGTGTGAGCTTGTTCTTCGATATAGGGATGATCCGGGAAAGTGGCTCATACGCATCTGTCAAACTGCAAAATCGTTTGGTGTGTAACAATAAATTGTCAGCATATTAAAATTAAAACGCTTGAATTATATGAACCAACCAACTCACCCAAAATCCTAAGCTAATGGGGAAGGTGACACTATGCATTTCAACAAAACACCATGTCATTTTATAATGTAGCAGAGGTGAAGCTCAAAAAGGTCTTGAACTAAGCCAGGGGAGAGTATAATAGCAGAAAACATATTAAATTAACAACTTAGGAAGATCCTGATGTTAAGATGTATAAACAAGGTGTGGTTAATGGTTATAGGCCAAGTTAAGCAACAAATTGTGTGACTAAGGTGTAAATGAAGCATGTTAATGAGATATGAAGTGTGAATACAATATCACATCTCCAGATTAGTTTAAGCTATTTTCCCCAGTACAAGGGAAATATAGAAGTTTGTATATGGATCTGGTAAGATAGCAATCACACGAGACCTTAAGGTCAATTTCAAATATAACTGGCATCTAGTTCGTCTAAAAAAAACCTTTGGTGTGAATCAGCTAACTATATATGATAATACCTATAAAAATGGTGAACCAGAGATTTACAGATTTTCATTTGTTACGAGACATGGATACATATATACAAGTAGAAGCTCTAGAGTAATCATTTTAAGGATGTATAAATGGATGCGTAATTCATACTCCTTTTCTTCCATGATCTGTTCTTCCACAGGCGGAACTTGTGCTTTAGCTGCAGCCTTTTTTGCTGAGGCTTTCTTCTCATTCTTCTTCTCCTTCCAACTATCAACCCTGTTCTTCCAGATGGGCTTCCCGGATTCATCATTCAACTCTTCACATCCAGAGTGAGTGAAAAAATTTCAGTACTTAAGCGACATCAGGGTAAGGTAAAAAGCCCAAGCAAAGTAGAGAAGTATGCCTACCACTCCCAATTCCAGACATGCTGCTAAGGGTCCTGGCATGACTTACTACATCCTGTTGCACCAAAATCACATCCAACATTGTCAGAACTGTAGGAAATTCCCCTTCCTTGAGGGGTGTGTGTTCAGCTGATCTACACAAAACCGAACAGTTGCACGAATAAATGACTTCACCTGGCGATCGCTGAGTTGGTTCGCCATTGTGACCCGCCCACGCAGACCCTCGGCGACGAGCTGGTCCTCCACCGCCGCTTCCTCCTCCTCCACGGCGCTCCCCTTGCCATTCGCTGGAACAGAGAGCAAACTCGTCAGCGCAAAGCCCCTCGCTGGACTCCTAAGCTTCTGTCAAGGAAAACGGACCTGGGTCGGAGACGGCGTACTCTCCGCCGCAGCGCGCGCAGGCGGCGCGGCCCTCGGCGACGTCCTCGTCGAGGCAAGCCTTGCAGAGCGTGTAGCTGCAGGCGCGGCAGGCGGCGTGCGCGCCGTCCCCGCAGGCCGCGCAGGGAGGATGGGCCCCCGGCTCCATCGTGGCTCCTCCTCGTCGGGGCGCGCGCTACTACTCACCCCTCCTCGCCGGCGTGCGGGCGGAGCGGCAGTGGCCGGAAGGGTGGGGAGTGGAGTGGGAGAGAGAGGGATAGGCTCAGCGTGCCGGAGGTTGGATGCGTGGTGATATAGCCACGGCCGCGCGGTGGCGTGGCGCTGGCAGGCGGTGGGTGGGGTTGGGGCGTCGGCATCGCATCGGCGGGTGGATGGAAAGAATGGAAGCAAAGGGTTGGGCGCCTGAGCGGGCAGGGGAGGGGCGCAGAGGCGGGGCGGCCTGCGGCAGGTGTTTTTCGCGGGAGGGAGGGATTTTGCGGGGTTTGGAAGCGAAGGTGACGGGCGATGGGGCGGGGCGTAACCTGCAAGGCGGGAGGGTCGGAGGTCGGGGGCAGGTTGGTGGTGCTTGGTGTCGTCGGTGCGGGGCCCGTCGCGAGGTGAGAGCAAGAAGGTATCGCTCGCGTTGCGGCGTCGCTTTTGACAGCACGTTTTCTAACTCGCGACCGACGCGACGGCGAAGGGCGAGGAGGGTGGGGGAGTCGTGCTCCGCGGAGGACGAAATTGGAGCAAGTTGCCAGATGTGCAGTTTATGTCCTGGTACACTGAGCTGAGAGTGAAGTCTGAAATAAAGCTATGTCGTCGAAATTGAACCCTCAAATTTTAGTCCGTGAAATCAGCACTCGTACTCTCTGATCTCGGTCTAAAGCAACCTTCAGAGAATTTTCAAATAGCGAACCTGGCAAGGGAGGAGGCCGGAATGTCTGAGTGAACCAACCATGGGTGGTGGGTCCCACAAGGCCCCATGAAATCAACACTCTATCGGGTTGAGCCAGCGGACTAGGTCGCGCCCCTCCACTTCACACACTTCGCCCCTCCTCTCCCTTCTGTCCGCCGACGATGCATCATCTTCCTACTCTCTTGCACAACGGCAACGGCGACCAGCGGACAATCACGGTTACCAATGACGATCATGTCTGTAGTAAAGAAGGAGGTACGCCATGTCCTTCACTTGTGCTCATTTGCCTGTTCTATTTTTGTCTATGTGCAATTAGATGTAGGGTTGTAGTAGAGAAACGTTGGGGCTTGGGTTGATGTTGGTGTAAAACTGATTGATTTGCGGTTAACTTGTTCAATTTTACATCACAAGAGTTACACATGCCCTGTGATGCAGGTGTTTTCGTTCAAATCATGAACCCAAGGGAGGTGTTAAACATTAGATTTGCCTCACAAATAATTGGTGAATTGGTTGCTATTTCTTTATAATGATAAGGATTGAATGAAGATCTCAGAACATACCACAAATGGAGGAGTTGCAGACATATGTGGAGTACAATGGGGAAAGAAGGCTAGGACAAAATATCACATGAAAACCAAGTTTTGGTGGAAATCGTTGAAAACCACACGGAAATGATGTTTTGAAGCTTCAACAAAATCTTTTAAAAAATACGGGATGTAAGAATGATGTTTAGAATGTGAAATTCTCAAGTTCAAATACATTACCATTTACAAGGTACAAAAAACAAAATCAATAATGAATAATGCCAAATAGTAAATGTCACTATTCATTGTTGAATTTTTTTTCATATCTCATACATGGTAATGTGTTTGAACTTGAAATTTAGTATAGCAATAGAACATCACCATCTTGACATTTCTTTTTTTTAGATTTTTTCAAAACTTTTAAACGTGGTTTCCACGAAGTTTTCTTTGAAACTTCGTTTCCATGTGATATTCTCTCTAATATCATAGAGAGAATATCACATGAAAAACTAACTTTTAGTGGAACTAGTGAAAACCACGTTGAAATGACGTTTTGAAGTTTCAGAAAAA
The DNA here is from genome assembly GCF_002162155.2 of Triticum dicoccoides. Taxonomy (NCBI): domain Eukaryota; kingdom Viridiplantae; phylum Streptophyta; class Magnoliopsida; order Poales; family Poaceae; genus Triticum; species Triticum dicoccoides. The sequence goes on along the minus strand of NC_041385.1, from coordinate 545,322,408 downwards.
TCTTTAAAAAAATAGGGGATGTTAAGAGTGATGTTCTATTAGCATGTGAAATTCCCAAGTTCAAATTCATTACCATTTACAAGGTACGAAATAAAAAACAATGTCAACATTAAATAGTGTCGGATAGTAAATCCCACTATTCATTGCTGAATATATTTTTCATATCTCATACATGGTAATGTGTTTGAACTTCAAATTCAGAGCATATATAGCTGGGCGCCCCAAACCCGCCTCATACGCCCGGGCGGGTCGCCCGGTCACTGGCCAGCCATGAAATTTCGACCAGACGGGCATCAAACACCCGGGCTGACTGCCACCCCTCATATCCAGCCCAAATATGGTAGATATGGGATGGTCGGGCGCGTCCGCCATGTCGTACCCGGCCCATGATGGCCCACCCGACCCCACATATATTCATATTACTCCCCATCCGCTCGCCGGACCAAATCCCGAGCCACTTCACTCCACTCCCCTCCGGACCCAAGATCCCGTCAGGCGATCTTAGGTCGTCTCCGGCATGGCGAGAAGCAAACCCGAGTCCTTCATCTCCAGATCCGTCGACCCTGATACGTCTATTTCGCATCATGTTTTCCTACTGTTATTTATATTTTTTGGTCATCATTCCACTTTATGATGCAGTTCTAATGCCTTTTCTCTCTTAGTTTGCAAGATTTACATGAAGAGGGAGATTACCGACAACTGGAATTCTGGACCTGAAATAGCTACAACGGAGATACCTATCCTATAGAGCTCCAAATGACCTGCAACTTCATGGATATTTTTTAATTGAATATATAAAAATACTGGAGGAATACCGGAGGGGGCCTACCAGTTTCCCATAAGGCATCAGGGCGCGACCACCCCTGGGCGCGACCTGATGCCTTGTGGGGCCCATAGCTGGCCTCATGTGCCCATCTTTTGCTATATGAGGGGTTTTGACCTAGGAAAAAAAAGAAAACTTTCGCGATGAAGCACTGCCGTCTCGTGGTGGAACTTGGGCAAGAGCACTTTTGCTCTCCGGCGGAGCGATTCCGCCGGGAATACTTCCCTACAGGAGGGAGAAATCGAAGCCATGGACACCACCAATGACCCTCTCATCATGGGACAACCAATATTCATCAACATCTTCACCAGCATCATCTCATCTCAAACGCTAGTTCATCTCTTGTATTCAATCTTTGTCCCAAAACCTCAGATTGATACCTGTGGGTTGCTAGTAATGTTGATTACATCTTGTATTTGATGTTAGTTGGTTTATTTGGTGGAATATTAAATGTTTAGGATCCTCAAGCATATTCAATACCCCTCTGATCTTGAACATGAATATGATTTATGAGTAGTTACTTTTGTTCTTGAGGACATGGGAGAAGTCTTATTATAAGTAATCATGTGAAGTTGGTATTCGTTCGATATTTTGATTATACGTATGTTGTTGCTTCATTTAGTGGTATCATGTGAACATCGACTACATGACACTTCACCATACTTGGGCCTAAGGGAAGGCATTGTGTAGTAATAAGTAGATGATGGGTTGCTAGAGTGATAGCAGCTTAAACCCTAGTTTGTGTGTTATTTTGTAAGGGGCTAATTTGGATCCATATGTTTTATGCTATGGTTAGATTTATCTTAATACTTCTTTTGTAGTTGCAGATGCTTGCAAGAGGGGTTAATCATAAGTGGGTTGCTTGTTCAAGTAAGAACAGCGCCGAAGAACCGGTCCACCCACATATCAAATTATCAAAGTAACGAACGCGAACCAACTAAACGTGATGAACATGACTAGACAACAATTCCCATTTGTCCTTGAGAGCACTTTGCTTTATATAAGAGAACTTTTCGGCTTGTCCTTTGCTATAAAAAGGATTGGGCCACCCTGCCACACCTTTGTTACTATTGTTACTTGTTACGAATTATCTTGCTACAAAACTATCTATCACCACTACTTGCAGTACTTGCAGAGAATATCTTGCTGAAAACTGCTTATTATTTCCTCCTGCTCCTTGTTGGGTTCGATGCTATTACTTATCGAAAGGACTATGATTGATCCCCTATACTTGTGGGTCATCAAGACTCTTTTCTAGCATCGTTGCCAGGGACTGAAGCGCCTTTGTGAAAGAGCATGGTGCCCCCATGTGTGGTTTTGGTAATTGATGACATTCTCTATGGACTAATGGTTGCCTTGAGTTATATTTGAAGGATTTGTCCATAGGCATTTCTTGAAGTCCATGTGAAAGAGCATAGGCATTTCTTGTAGGTGCCATTCAAGGAATTATTGAAAGATTGGTCATGTAGAAGACATGAAACAAGGTTGATCAAGACTAAGTCAAAGTGTGAATCAAGTTGATCAACACACAAAGCATAGAAGATGTACAGAAAGCGATCAAATGATCCCATGGTATGGTAAGAATTGAACATTACGCTTTTGTGTACTAACCCATGGTCTATGTGAGAGTTCTACACGGGGTTAGGCTGTGGTGTGCAAGTTCAAGTGGAGCATCACGAAGAGATCACATCCTTGAAGCTTGTTGTCCATTGGGGTGACAATGGACTTGTGAAGATGTGCCGAAGAGTGGCTCACCCATAGTGGAGCATGGGGGAGCAATCAACTAGTCTTCATCGAGCCAACGCATCAAGAAAGGTGGTCCAACTTGAGGAAGTCAAGATCGTCATCATCTAGCTCAAGTGGACTATGTGCAAGGCAAAGGTTTGACCTTGATAGGTTTCCTATTTTACCGGTCTCATGGTGGTAGTTGGGAGACCGGTTTGTACAATCGATTATCGTACTATCAAGTGGGTCTCTGAGTTAGTAGTGATACGTCTCCAACGTATCTATAATTTTTTATTGTTCCATGCTATTATATTATCTGTTTTGGATGTTTAATGGGCTTTAATATGCTCTTTTATATTATTTTGGGGACTAACCTATTAACCGGAGGCCCAGTGCTAGTTTCTATTTTTTTGGCCTATTTTAGAGTTCTACACAAAAGGAATATTGAACGGAGTCCAAACAAAACGAAATGTTCACGAGGATCTTTCTTGGACCAAAAGCAATCCAGAAGACTTGGAGTTGAAGTCTGAGACTCTACGAGGAAGCCACGAGGCAGGAGGGCACTCCCAGGGGGGTAGGCATGCCCCCACCCTCATGGGCCCCTCGTAGCTCCACCGACGTACTTCTTTTGCCTATATATACTCTTATACCCTAGAAACATCAGGGGGAGCCACAAAACCACTTTTCCACTACCGCAACCTTCTGTACCCTTGAGATCCCATCTTGGGGCCTTTTCCGGCGATCTGCCGGAGGGGGAATCGATCACGGAGGGCTTCTACATCAACACCATTGCCTCTCCGATGAAGCGTGAGTAGTTTACCATAGACCTTCGGGTCCATAGTTATTAGCTAGATGACTTATTCTCTCTCTTTGATTCTCAATAACGAGTTCTCATTGATGTTCTTGGGCATCTATTCGATGTAATATTCTTTTGCGGTGTGTTTGCCGAGATTCGATGAATTGTGGATTTATGAACTTGATTATCTATGAATATTATTTGGTTCTTCTCTGAATTCTTGTATGCATGATTTGATATCTTTGCAAGTCTCTTCGAATTATCGGTTTAGTTTGGCCTACTAGATTGATCTTTCTTGCAATGGGAGAAGTGCTTAGCTTTGGGTTCAATCTTGCGGTGTCCTTTCCCAGTGACAGTAGGGGCAGCAAGGCACATATTGTATTGTTGCCATCGAGGGTAAAAAGATGGGGTTTATATCATATTCCTTGATTTTATCCCTCTACATCATGTCATCTTGCTTAATGCGTTACTCCGTTCTTATGAACTTAATACTCTAGATGCATGCTGGATAGCGGTCGATGTGTGTATTAATAGTAGTAGATGCAGAATCATTTCGGTCTACTTGACACGAACGTGATGCCTATGTTCATGATCATTGCCTTAGATGTCTTCATAATTATGCGCTTTTCTATCAATTGCTCGACAGTAATTTGTTCACCCACCGTAATACATGCTATCTTGAGAGAAGTCACTAGTGAAACCTATGGCCCCTGTGTCTCTTTTCCATTATATTCAATCTATTAGTTTCCCGTCAACTTGCCAATTTCTGTCGCCGTTCCTTTTTAATTGCAATCTTTACTTTCCAATCTATACAACAAAAATACTAAAAATATTTACTTTATTATCTCTATCAGATCTCACTTTTGCGATTGGACGTGAAGGGATTGACAACCCCTTTATCGCGTTGGTTGCAAGGTTCTTGATTGTTTGTGCAGGTGCTAGCTGACTTGTGTGTCGTCTCCTACTGGATTGATACCTTGGTTCTCAAAACTGAGGGAAATACTTATGCTACTTTGCTGCATCACCCTTTCCTCTTCAAGGGAAAACCAATGCATGCTTAAGAGGTAGCAAGAAGGATTTCTAGCGCCGTTGCCGGGGAGATCTACGCCAAGCCAAGACATACCAAGTACCCATCATAAACTCTTCTCCCTCGCATTACATTATTTTCCATTCACCTCTCATTTTCCTCTCCCCCACTTCTAAAATGATTTTCGAATACCTTTGCCTTTTCTTCGCCCCTCTTCCGTTCCTCTCTTCTCGCTTGCTTCTTGTGTGCTTATTTGTTAGTGCAATTTGTTGCCATCATGTCTGAAACTGGGGAGGTTATTATTGAAAAAGATAGTAGTAATGATGGGGGGAACTTTGATGCTTTTGATAATCCTCATAAAGAACCTACTATTTTACATACTAAAAAGTTCCGGATTGGTAGTGGTAATATTATTGGAAAAGGAGTTATTCAAGATTTCTTTACTTGTGCCGGTGCTTTGCCCACTATGGGTGGGTCTATTCTTCATAGAACTAGTAGTCTTGCGGATGCTATATCTTTACTCATAGTTGAACTTGAAAGACAATTTATCCATATGCATCCTTGCATACAAAGGATTTTTCTAGAATTTTTCAATATTGAGCATTCTTCTGTTAAGCGAGTGGCTATCATCTTTCTAGCACATGAGTTCAGATTTATAATGAAAGAGGCCAATGAAATTTTTGCGCATTATAGGGTGGATGCTAGTCGTCCTCCCATAGAAGCAATTCTTTTTAATCAAGAGGACATAATGTGTTTACAATCTTTAGATCATGTTGCTTATAATGAAAATCTTGGGAAAAGGGTTCCTACCGATGTTCTAGTTGAAAGGATTTCTGAACTTAATGATAATTTTTCTATTCAGAACAATGGGTACGGTTTTCCTCTTGAACAAAGGCTCATGAATTTTTGCCAAAAGAATGCCTATAATGATGAATTGGTTGTGCAATACAAGGGGCCAAAGGAGGAACCAATTCCTCCCGAGCTTGATCTTGCGAACTTTTGTCCCATTAAATTTAGCCCATTTGATTACTTTTTCTTACCACAAAGAAATCTTGCTGCTGAACGTAGGGAGTATGAGATGAGTTTTCGTGATTTTCCCTATCATTATTATGGCAATACCTAGATCTATTCTTGTTTTATGCCTACCTAGGGGCGTTAAATGATAGCGCTTGTTGGGAGGCAACCCAATTTTATTTTTGTTCTTTGCTTTTTGCTCCTGTTTAGTAATAAATAATTCATCTAGATTCTGGTTAGATGTGGTTTTATGTTTTAATTAGTGTTTGTGCCAAGTAGAACCTTTGGGAAGACTTGGTTGAAGTCTTTGCGATCTTGCTGTAAAAAATAGAAACTTTTGCGCTCACGAGAATAGCTGTAATTTTTTACTGGAGAGTGCTTTTAGGTTTATTATTTTTGAAGATGATTAATAGACAAATTCCTCACGTCCACCAATTTATTTCAGAATTTTTAGAGTTATAGAAGTATTCGAAAGTTACAGATTGCTACAGACTGTTCTGTTTTTGACAGATTCTGTTTTCCGTGTGTTGTTTGCTTATTTTGTTGAATGTATGAGTAGTATCGGGGGGGTATGAACCATAGAGAAGTTGGAATACAGTAGGTTTAACACCAATATAAATAAATAATGAGTCAATTACAGTACCTTAAAGTGGTGGTTTGTTTTCTTATACTAACGGAGCTCATGAGATTTTCTGTTGAAGTTTTGTGTTGTGAAGTTTTCAAGTGTTTGGGTAAAGATTTGATGGATATTGGAATAAGGAGTGGCAAGAGCCTAAGCTTGGGGATGACCAAGGCACCCCAAGATAATTCAAGGACAACCAAAAGCCTAATCTTGGGGATGGCCCGGAAGGCATCCCCTCTTTTGTCTTCGTCTATCGGTAACTTTACTTGAGGCTATATTTTTATTCACCACATGATATGTGTTTTGCTTGGAGCGTCTTGTATGATTTGAGTCTTTGATGTTTAGTTTACTACAATCATCCTTGCTGTGCACACCTTTTGGGAGAGACATGCATGAATCAGAATTTATTATAATACTCTATGTGCTTCAGTTATATCTTTTGAGATAGACAATATTGCTCTAGTGCTTCACTTATATCTTTTTAGAGCACGGTGGTGGTTTTATTTTATAGAAATTATTGATCCCTCATGCTTCACTTATATTATTTTGAGAGTCTTTTAGAACAGCATGGTAATTTGCTTTGGTTATAAAATTAGCCCTAATATGATGGGCACCCAAGATGGGTATAATAAGAACTTTCATATAAAGTGCATTGAATACTATGAGAAGTTTGATTCTTTATGATTGTTTTGATATATGAAGATGGTGATATTAGAGTCATGCTAGTAGAGTAGTTGTGAATTTTAGAGATACTTGTGTTAAATTTTGTGATTCCCGTAGCATGCACGTATGGTGAACCGTTATGTGATGAAGTTGGAGCATGATTTATTTATTGATTGTCTTCCTTATGAATGGCGGTTGGGGATGAGCGATGGTCTTTTCCTACCAATCTATCCGTCTAGGAGCATGCGCGTAGTACTTTGTTTCGATAACTAATAATTTTTTGCAATAAGTATGTGAGTTCTTTATGACTAATGTTGAGTCCATGGATTATACGCACTCTCACCCTTCCACCATTGCTAGCCTCTCTAGTACCGCACAACTTTCGCCGGTACCATACACACACCATTACCTTCCTCAAAACAGCCACCATACCCACCTATTATGGCATTTCTATAGCCATTCCAAGATATATTGCCATGGAACTTTCCACCATTCCATTTATTATGACACGCTCCATCATTGTCATATTGCTAGCATGATCGTGTAGTTGACATCGTATTTGTGGCAAAGCCACCGTTCATAATTTTTCATACATGTCACTGTTGAATCATTGCACATCCCGGTACACCACCGGAGGCATTCACATAGAGTCATATTTTGTTCCAAGTATTGAGTTTTAATTCTTGAGTTGTAAGTAAATAAAAGTGTGATGATCTTCATTATTAGATTATTATACCATGTGAGGAAAGGATGATGGAGACTATGATTCGCCCACAAGTCAGGATGAGACTCCGGACTAAAAAAAGAGGCCATAAAAAAGAGAGAAAGGCCCAAATAAAAAAACGAGAGAGAAAGAGAGAAGGGACAATGCTACTATCCTTTTACCACACTTGTGCTTCAAAGTAGCACCATGATCTTCATGATAGAGAGTCTCCTATGTTGTCACTTTCATATACTAGTGGGAATTTTTCATTATAGAACTTGGCTTGTATATTCCAATGATGGGCTTCCTCAAAAGTGCCCTAGGTCTTCGTGAGCAAGCAAGTTGGATGCACACCCACTTAGTTTCTTTTGTTGAGCTTTCATAAACTTATAGCTCTAGTGCATTCGTTGCATGGCAATCCCTACTCACTCACATTGATATCTATGGATGGGCATCTCCATAGACCGTTGATACGCCTAGTTGATGTGAGACTATCTTCTCCTTTTTGTCTTCTCCACAACCACCATTCTATTCCACATATAGTGCTGTGTCCATGGCTCACGCTCATGTATTGGTGAAGATTGAAAAAGTTTGAGAACATCTGAAACAATTTCTTGGCTTATCATTGGGGTTGTGCATGATTAAATACTTTGTGTGATGAAGATAGAGCATAACCATACTATATGATTTTGTAGGGATAACTTTCTTTGGCCATGTTATTTTGAGAAGACATGATTGCTTTGTTAGTATGCTTGAAGTATTATTATTTTTATGTCAATATTAAACTTTTGTCTTGATTCTTTCGGATCTGAACATTCATGCCACAATAAAAAAATTACATTGAGAAATATGCTAGGTAGCATTCCACATCAAAAATTATGTTTTTATTATTTACCTACTCGAGGACGAGCAGGAATTAAGCTTGGGGATGCTCGATATGTCTCCGACGTATCTATAATTTTTGATTGTTCCATGCTATTATATCATCTATTTTGGATGTTTAATGGGCTTTAATATGCTCTTTTATATTATTTTTGGGACTAACCTATTAACCGGAGGCCCAGTGCTAGTTTCTATTTTTTTGCCTATTTTAGTGTTTTACAGAAAAGAAATATCGAACGGAGTCCAAACGGAATGAAACCTTCGTGAGGATCTGTCTTGGACCAAAAGCAATCCAGAAGACTTGGAGTTGAAGTCTGGGACTCTACGAGGAAGCCACGAGGCAGGAGGGCACGCCCAGGGGGTTGGGCGTGCCCCCACCCTCGTGGGCCCCTCGTAACTCCACCGACGTACTTCTTTCGCCTATATATATACTCTTATACCCTAGAAACATCAGAGGGAGCCACGAAACCACTTTTCCACCGCCACAACCTTCTGTACCCGTGAGATCCCATCTTGGGGCCTTTTCCGGCGATCTGCCGGAGGGGGAATTGATCATGGAGGGCTTCTACATCAACACCATTGCCTCTCTGATGAAGCGTGAGTAGTTTACCACAAACCTTCAGGCCATAGTTATTAGCTAGATGGCTTCTTCTCTCTCTTTGATTCACAATACCAAGTTCTCCTTGATGTTCTTGGAGATCTATTCAATGTAATATTATTTTGCGGTGTGTTTGCCGAGATCTGATGAATTGTGGATTTATGAAATTGATTATCTATGAATATTATTTGGTTCTTCTCTGAATTCTTATATGCATGATTTGATATCTTTGCAAGTCTCTTCGAATTATCGGTTTAGTTTGGCCTACTAGATTGATCTTTCTTGCAATGGGAGAAGTGCTTAGCTTTGGGTTCAATCTTGCGGTTTCCTTTCGCAGTGACAGTAGGGACAACAAGTCATGTATTGTATTATTTCCATCGAGGATAAAAAGATGGCGTTTATATCATATTGCTTGAGTTTATCCCTCTACATAATGTCATCTTGCTTAATGCGTTACTCCGTTCTTATGAACTTAATACTCTAGGTGCATGCTGGATAGCGGTCCATGTGTGGAGTAATAGTAGTAGATGCATAATCATTTCGGTCTACTTGACATGAATGTGATGCCTATGTTCATGATTATTGCCTTAGATGTCTTCATAATTATGCGCTTTTCTATCAATTGCTCGGCAGTAATTTGTTCACCCACCGTAATACATGCTATCTTGAGAGAAGCCACTAGTGAAACCTATGGCCCCCGGGTCTCTTTTCCATTATATTGAATCTATTAATTTCCCGTCAACTTGCCAATTTCTGTCGCCGTTCCTTTTTAATTGCAATCTTTACTTTCCAATCTATACAACACAAATACCAAAAATATTTACTTTATTATCTCTATCAGATCTCACTTTTGCGATTGGCCGTGAAGGAACTGACAACCACTTTATCGCGTTGGTTTCAAGGTTCTTGATTGTTTGTGCAGGTACTATGTGACTTGTGTGTCGTCTCCTACTGGATTGATACCTTGGTTCTCAAAACCGAGGGAAATACTTACGCTACTTTGCTGCATCACCCTTTCCTCTTCAAGGGAAAACCAACGCATGCTCAAGAGGTAGCAAGTAGCTTGATCATATCATTCATGGAGAGCTCAATCCATTGCATCTTTGCATCAACTTTCTTAGTTCTTGTTTGGTGTTTCTCTATGTGAGTCTTGGAGCTTATGGTGATCTTAATGACAAGCTCGAGTTCATCAAAAAAGGAGTTCACATGCATCTTCCATGATGTTTTCGATGGTGGAATTTTTGTCGGACCTTCGTTCATAGAGGTTCCACGTCTCTATATCATTGGCATTTTTCTACTGCCTCTTCTTACTATAATCAACAAGCCTGAGTTTGCTCTATTCAGAGCTCATTTGTAGAAGTTATGGCAGTTCAGGTCTTATTGTATCCATCTGTTTTGCTTGGCTTCTTTGTAGCACTCTCATGGTAGTACCGCTTATAAGCGGTACTTTCGCTGTCCAATACCGCTACTTCTAGGGACTCTACTTTTCATGTCGAGTTGCGTGGCAGTTAAACGGTAGTGCGAGCTGTAGTACCACTTATAAGCGGTAGTACCGCCCACCCACTATCGCTCCACTTTCGCTTATTCTTTAGCCTCTGGACTCGTTTGCCTCTTCATGGTTGTAGGGCGATAGTAAGGCGCGGTAGTACCTCTTTTAAGTGGTATTGCCGTTGTACTCTTCCCTACCTCCGCTTCTCCCCTATGTACTGCAACCCCAGCGGTAGTACTGCTGTGGCGAATGGTAGTACCGCTCCAGCGGTACTACAGCCATGGAGTGCTTCTCCTTTGCACTATACTCTGGGATCTTCTGCCCGAGCGGGAGTACCGCTCCATGGAGAGGTAGTGCCACTTGTGTGCGTCCAGTGCACATAACAGTTGGATTTGGGGGTGTAAAAGGGGGTGTTCTTCCCCCATGGACCTTATCTCTTCAGCTCGTGTTCTTCCCCCATTCTTGACCTTCTTCGAGCTTGCTAACTCTCAATCCCTCCAATGATTCTTGCTAGTTCTTGAGGGAAAAGAGAGAGGAGATCTAGATCTATGTTTCCACCAATCACTTTTTCCTTTGTGTGAGGGGAACCACTTGGATCTAGATCTTGGAGTTCTTGGTGATCTCCTAGTTATTCCTATCATATTCCTTCATAGATTTTGTTTCTTTGGTGGGATTTGGGAGTGAAGGACTTGAACACTTCATGTGTTCTTGCCATTGCATTAGTTGCATCAGTTTGAGCTCTCCACGATGATACGTTGAAGTGAAAAGTTGAGAAGCTTATTACTCTTGGGTGCTTGGTACCCTAGAGCTTGTTCCTCTTGGGTGCTTGGGCACCCTAGACGGTTGGTAGTGCCGTGGAGCTCAATCATTGTGGTGGAATGTTTTGGGACAAGTGTCAGGGTCTCTAATTAAGTTGTGGAGATTTCCCCGAGCAATTTGTATGGGTTCCGGTGACCGCCCCAAGGGTTGCCAAAGTGTAAGGGTTCGGTGACCGCCCCCAAGGGTTGCCATTTGTACGGGTTCGGTGACTGCCCTCAAGGGTCCCTTAGTGGAATCACGACATCTTGCATTGTGTGAGGGCGTGAGGAGATTACGGTGGCCCTAGTTGCTTTTTGGGGAGCATTGTACCTCCACACCGCTCCAAACGGAGATTAGCATCCACAAGGGTGTGAACTTCAGGATACATCATCGTCTCCACGTGCCTCAGTTATCTCTTAATCGAGCCCTTTACTTATGCATTTTAATTTGTGATAGGCATAGTGTTCCATGTTATATATCTTGTTATCACCTAGTTGTTTATCGTGCTTAGCATAAGTTCTTGGTGCACATAGGTGAGCCTAGTTGTTTTAGGTTTTATGCTTGACAAATTAAACGCTAGTTTTATTTCGCATTTGTTCAAACCTAAACTATAATTATTTTAAAGCGCCTATTCACCCCCCTCTAGGCGACATCCATGATCTTTCACATTGGTAAGTGGAATTTGGTAAGGAAACATTTATATTACATGCTGAAATTTACTATCACTTGATACTATGAAAAATAATCCTTTGAGGGGCTTGTTAGGGGTATCTTCATCTCGACCAGAAGAAATACAAGTTTCCCCTCAACCTACCAAACCTACTAAAAATATTTATTATGAGATTCCTTCGGGCATGTTAGAGAAACTACTAGTTAATTCTTATGAAGGAGATGGAACGGTACATCCTGATATGCACTTAATCTATGTGGATGAAATTTCTGGATTTTTTAAACATGTAGGTTTATCTAAGGATGGAGTTAATAAGAAGGTATTCCCTTTATCTTTGGAGGTAAACCCATTGACATGGTATAGGCTATTGGATAATATTGGAACATGGGACTGCAAACGGCTGAAATTGGAATTTCATTAGAAGTTTTATCCTATGCATTTGATTCATAGTGATCAGAATTATATATATAATTTTTGGTGACGTGAAGGAGAAAGTATCGCTCAAACTTGGGGGAAACTCAAGTATATGTTGTATACATGCCCCAATCATAAGATCTCAAGAGAAATTATTATACAAAACTTTTATGCTCGGCTTTCTCATAATGATCAATCCATGCTCGATTCTTGTTCTACTGGTTCCTTTATGAAGAAGACTATTGAACTCAAATGGTGTCTTCTAGAAAGAATTAAACACAACTCTCAAGATTGGGAACTCGACAAAGGTAAAGAGTCAGGTATAAAGCTTGAGTTTTATTGTGTTAAATCTTTTATGGAAACCAATTTTTTCATAAGTTTAGAACTAAATATGGGCTTGACTCTAAGATAGTAGCCAATTTTTGTGAATCTTTTGCTGCTCTTGTTGATCTCCCTAAGGAGAAGTGTTTTAAATTTCATCCACCTATTGAAGAAATTTTAGAGGAACCTGTTACAGCTAAAGATGAAACAATTATCTATAATGTTGATTCAGTTGTGCCTACTGCTTATATTGAGAAACCTCCTTTCCCTATTAGGATTAATTAAGGAACATGGTAAAGCTTCAATCATGGTTAATAAAAGCAACATTAGAACACTGAGTCCCTTCGAACAAATAAGTGTGGAACCTAATATTGCTATGGTTAAGGTCTTTTTGTTGATAATATTGATGGGCATGTTATTTACTTTTGTGATGAGGCTGCTAGAATTGCTAAACCTGCTAGAAATGAACAAGATGTTAGAAAAGAATAAGCTAGTAGTGGGCATGCCTATTGTTTTTTTTAAATTGGAGATCATTGCTATCATGGTTTATGTGATATGGCAGTGGTACAATGAGGTGTTATACAAACGGTTTTTAACCCCTTTCCGCGATGGAATTTTGAACCATCGCCAAGTGAGTGTGTGCGATAGGGGGGGGTCCTTCCCACACGACCCAGAAACCATGAGGGTTAGGGAGCCTTGATGCATACAGATGTCCCTATAAAATTGTTTCTGATATCTCGAATATCCCAAATGCTCCATCCTTGCTACTCGTGTGTGCTGGCATTACCATCGCAATCGGAGTTCTGTGGTTTTACCAAAAACCAGGCACAGTCCAGGCACATTCTAGGCACGGGATTTTTCCAGGCACGTACCAAACAGGCTCTACATTTACGATGCCCAACACATCACAAACAGTTCATGATTGTAAACCGTGTACGATAGGTCCACAATCACACAAATTTAGTTTTCCCGCACCGTTTGTGATATTGTCTGACATCACACACGCTTTGCAAACGGCAACTATGTGCATGGTTACACATGTTTCCTCTCCATGAACCATGTCGGATTATGATGTATATCACACACGCTGTGCTTTATAGACCGCGTGCGCTGTAATGACCTGCAGAGTGTAATTTCACCCTAATTTAATTGCTGCTATTTAAAATTGTACCTAATTCGAATTTGAAAGTAGGCTATAGCTTTATTCATATCCATCAGGTTCAAACAATCAATGCATTATTCAATTCATAGGTACATATGTTCAAGAATTACATAAGCACCAAATAAAGAATGATGAACCAGAGTTGTATACTTGTACTATTGAAGATGGTAAAGAAAGAGGCGAGAGACATTCTGGTTGCTGAAAAAGGTGAAGTGCAATGGCCCTATTGTGCTATCCTCGATGTAGAAGGCACACACGACTCTAGTCCAACGCCTTGTGATGGTCGGCCACCAATCATGTAGTTTGAGAGGTAATCTTGAGTAAACTGCTTCAGGATCCACTGCAAAGGAAAAAGATTCAGACATTGTCATCTAACACAACTCATTACGGGCAGTAAAAAGAAGGCTACAGAGTTCTTACTTACCATCCTACAGTTCACTCTTGTCTTGCATAAAGTGTAAACAAATAGTTCGATTGACATATTTTGACCCATTTTAATAACAATCTTTATCAGTTTCCTCACTTGATGCTGGTTCATGAATATCTCATTGCCCCATACGTAGAAAGGGTCGAAGTGTGGATCTTTGGCAATGACATATGTACCTAAAAGCACCAAGTTAATATTAGAAGCTACTACCTTCGTCTTGGTTTATTGGTCCCCATTGTATTTTGTGTCAAATTTTGACCATATATTTAACTAACAAATTGTTCATGCATGTCACAAAAAGTTATATCCTTGAAAACTGTATTGAAATACGAATCTAGTGATATAATTTTTGTTGACATACATTGACATTTTTCTAGTTAAATCTTTTGGTCAAAATTTGGCACAAATTACAAAGGGGAGCAATAAACCAGGACAGAGGTAGTAAACAACGATTGAAAATGATGTAGTACAACACTCTCTCCATCCCATTATATAAGATCTTATTATGTATATCTAGACATCATCAGAACATTAAGGTAACACTCTTCCTTGTTGCCATGTATCCTGGGATTGCATATTTAGTCATTTAGTACAATGCATGTTGCTATGTAGCCTCAGATATATTAAATATGGCCCTAGTTAACCTACCGATAAATGGGTTACAGATATATTCAGTGAAATGTCTGATTCGATGATTAATCCCTTATCAGTCCCCAGGCCATATGGTACCAGTTACCAATATTTCCAGGACCCCGACTCAATGCCACATCGATCTAGCATGTAACACCTCATATCACTTTGCGGCCTCACGCACGGTATTCCCACGGGTGTCGCCTTACCTTTGCCCGGGACCGTTTGCGCCTTTTGGCTCACGTATATGATGATGTCGCTAGCATCCATATGATAAAGAGTCCGGGCTGACATGACTAGTCGTAAACCCAAAGTGGCACAGACTTACAGGGACAGGCATCCATGACCCAGCAACGAACGTGTCGGTCATCAGCGAGTGAATCTAGGCTGTAGCACTGGGCTAGCAGGACTCCGGTGAACCGGGCTGTAGCGGGCTAACAGGACTCCGGTATTCATCGCGTGACATTTCCCCGAAGGGACAGACACAGGAACGAAGAAGGACACATGCCGGCCAGCCTAAGTGTTCCGGAGCAGTAGCAAGCTACCATGGCTCGGTGGAAACACTAGGAGACATTTCCCGGTAAGAGAGGCTACTAAAGATAAACAACTAGATGGTCAGATCCCACACATACCAAGCATTTCAATAGCATACACACAATATGCTCGATATGTGCAAATACAACATGGCATCACAACATGACTCTACGACACAAGTAATTTATGCAATAGGCTCCGAGAAGCGAGATATTACAAACATGGGTCTCATGACCCAACAATCAGAGCATACAAATCAAAGCACAAGCGGAAGCTATCATGTCTGAGTACAGACATCTATAAATGGAAAAGGCTGAAAAGCCTGACTATCTATCAGATCCTGCCGAGGCACAAGATCGTAGCTGAGGTAACAAGCTAAACGTCGAAGTCCACACGGAACTACTAGTGAGACTGAAGTCTCTCTAGAAAACATAAAATAGGCAAACGTGAGTACAAATGTACCCAGCAAGACTTACATCAGATCTATCTACATATGCATCATTATCAACAAGGGGGTGGAGGGGTTTGACTGCAGCAAGCCAGCTTTGACTCGGCGGCTGTCCTAAACTACGACTGCAAGTAACTCTTTTGAAGTGGCGCACACGAGTCCACATATTCACCATATCAATACACCACTATGGATCCGCTCCCGTCTCCCTACGAGAACGCCATCCATAGCACTCACGCTTATCTTGCGTATTTTAGAGTATCCACTTTCACTTGTCTATGAACTGATATAAGCAACCCAGAAGTCCTTTTCCGCGGACACGGCTATTCGAATAGATCATATTAACCCTGCAGGGGTGTACTTCTTCACACACGCTCTCACCACTTACCGCCGTTTACACGACATGTACTCGGAAACCTTCAAGCGGAAGCCCAACGTGGGTGTCGGCCATGGCCTGCCTAAACACTCAAGTCTCTAGTCCAGGTTTATCGCCTATTCGGGTTCCATCCATGAGGAGATCCGGCCGGAGTTTCGCTCACAGCCCCAAACGATGTGAACAGGGTTCCGTGACACCAAACGGGCGCCCGGTTTACCCGGCCACGTGCCTACCGCATCACAGCCCACCCCTACGGTCAGCGCTGCGCACGGCCTCCAGCATACTACAAACACCAGAAACTACTTGCAACTCCTGGACAGAGGACAAGGGTGATCAAGAAGCCGAGAGGGTCCATTGGTTTCGGGCCCAATGCGTGGTAGTAGCTGAATCATGGATCACAAACACAGAACTCAGTTCCTGAGGACGGCTACAATGAGACAACCCACCATGTACTCCTACATGGCCTCTCACCGCTACCTTTACCAAAACGTGTTCACACACTTAGCTCACACACAGTAGGACATGTTCACACGCCTCTGATTCATTCCCGATGAATCAGACCTGACTCAACTCTAAGCAGTAGCAGGCATGACAACAAACATAAATGAGTAGGCACATCAGGGCTCAAACAACTCCTACTCATGCTAGTGGGTTTCATCTATTTACTGTGGCAATGACAGGTCATGCAGAGGATAAAGGGGTTCAACTACCGCAGCATGTAACAGTTGAATCGGTGTTGTCCTAATGCAGTAAAAGAGAGCAGGAGCGAGAGAGTAGGATTGTATCGGAATGAACAAGGGGTTTTTTGCTTGCCTGGCACTTCTGAAGATAACATTGAGTCTTCATCAGTGTCAACGATCACGTCATCGGTATCACGTCTATCGAGAGGGGACAAATACCGGCAACACAAAAAGGAACACAATCAAAGCAATGTACAATATGATGCATGATCATGACATGGCAAAATGAATGTGTTTTGGGCTAATGCATCTAAAACCAGATTAAATGAAGTTGGTTTGAATCCAAGATTCAAATTCAAACTCCATATGTGGTTATTTAAATGTCATTCACTTCATTTGCCCTAAACAGTAGTGATAAGTTGTTCTAACATGCATGTAAATGGTACAGATGGATTCCTTGAATTTTTCTGATAATTTTTCATATATAAATTATTTAATTTGGAGTTACGGTTGAATTTCTATGATTTTTAGAAGTTTTAGGCATTTTCTGGAATTTTCTGAATATTTAGAATTAAAGTAATTCCAGAAAATGAATTATGGCGTCAGCATGACCTCATAGTGATGTCAGCAGGGTCAACTGGGCGCTCAGAGTCAAACCTGACGTGTGGGGGCCACACGTCAGTGACACAGGTTAGACAGGGGGGGGGTTAGTTTAATTTAATTAAAGATTAGGGCACTAGGGCCCACATGTCAGTGGCTCTGGGGTTAGATTAGGTGGTGATTAGCTTAAGCTAATCACCTGATGGCGGGGGCCCACCTGTCATGGACCCAGGGGAGGTCAAAAGGTCAAACCCCCTGGTCGGCGGGGTCAACTCGCCGGCGTTTAGCCGCCGGCGAGGCTAAACGCGGCGGTGCAGGTGCGGGTTTCACGTACAGGGCACCGTTCGGGGCGCCGTTGGGCGCTATGGATAGCTGGGAGTGGCCCGCGGCGAGTGGTGCAGGTAGTAGGGTTTGGGGTCGCCGGAAAAGGCGCCGGCGACGTGTTTGGCGGCGGCCGGAGCTACGGGTTCGAGCGGGCGAGGCCTAGGGGGCACAGGAAGGCGAGCTGGGGCGTGCTACGGGCTTGTGGAGACGGTCTGAGCACGATGGTGCACTCAGGTGGGAGCTCCAGTGGCTCTGGCCACGACGGCGACGAGGCACGGCGGCGGCGAGCTTCGGCCGTGGTGGAAGAAGGAGCTAGGGGACGAAGTCAGGTGCGGGGAGTGAGGGGAAGAGAAGAGGAACTCACGGGGAGTCGGACGAGACGCTAAGTGGGCTCGAGGACGTCCTGTCAGCGGCGAATCGAACGGCGGCGAGTTCCGGTGGCCGAGGAGGGGAAAGGCGACGTGGGCGACGATGCAGGGCTCCCGGCGTCACGTGAGTTGGTGGAGACGAAGAGGAAGGCGCGGCGGTTCCTCTGGAAGCATCGCCGAGGCGAGGGGTGGACACTGGCCGCGGTGGAGCTCGTCGGTGCTCTCGGGTGCTCGTGGTCGATCGTGAGAGAGAGAGCAGAGGGGGATAGGGACGGAGGGAGGGATACGGGAGAGTGAGAGAGTTCGTGGGGCCGCGTGGCATCTCCAGGGAGTAGTGGAGGCAAGCAGGGAGGCAGGAGGTGGCCGAAGCAGGGAGGAGGTGGCCGGGGCGCGTGGCCGCGCGCGCCGGGCGCGTGCCCGTCCTCCTGGCAGAGGAGGAAGGCGACAGGGGAGGGAGGCGGCTGGGGCTGGGCCGGCCAGGTGGGGGAGCTGGGCCGGCTGGTGGGCTGCACGGGTGAGGCCAGGTAGGCCAGGTAAGTTTCTGTTCTTTTTATTTAATTCTGTTCTGTTTTTCTTTTTATTTAATTCTTTTGCCATTGTTTTGAATTTAAAAATAATTCAAACAATGCCAAAGCTCCTCTGAATATTTTTATTTTGCTAGATGGACTTTTCCAAAAGCTCATAAAATATTTCAGGGATATTTGAAATTATATTCTAATTATATGAATATAATTCAAATTCAAATAGCTAATGAATTAAATCCAAAGTCCCAAAAATAATTCCTTAAAAATGTTCAATATTTTGGTTGGGACCAGAACCCTTACCAAAAATTATCAAAGAGCATTTTGGAGCAATGAATGAGATTTCTAGGGTTTTTGCCCCTCTTTTATTTAGGGTTTTGAGGCTTCCAATATTCCTCAATTCAAGTTTCAAAAATATAGACATGATGCACACATGAAGCTAGCCTAGAGCATTACCAGAAGCTAGGGATGTGACAACTCACCCCCACTAAACAAAAATCTCGTCCCGAGATTCAAGCGTAGGGTAGGGTGAAGGGGAAACGCAAACTAGTATAATCTTCACGATCCAGGTTGCACTTCAAATGAACGTTGATTTGAACACCATTTTGTCTTGAAGTCTTGCCTTGAAAAATCCTATCAACATGACATGGAGGAAAGAAGGAGACTCTAGAAGGATCGATCTCCTCGAAGATCGAACAACTCACGGAATGAGACATAAGACCATCTCTCGGGTTGAGACACGAGATACACATCAAGAGGGGTGGAAAGAAACGAATGACGAAGGTTCACTAGGTAGACAACAATTCCACACCTAAGAAGGTGGTAAACGATTGTCACGTAGCGAGGAGTTGAGTTGCCATGATACCATAACGATACACCTTAGGGAAGGTGACTCGTAGAGATATCCCCTTAAGTGGCAAAAAGAATTACTTTTGATTCCGAGATCATTGAAACTCTTTATACCAGCCTAAGGCAATTCTTGAGCGATCGTTTGGAGGGGGTCGGTAGAATGGCATACTCGGACTTGGATGATGTGGATTACCTTGTTGAAGACAACGTAGTGGATGAATTTGCTTATCACCGGAAATGGAAGAGACCCATGGTAGAATGGCACATTGGCGGTGCAAGCTGGGAACAAAATGCAAATGCTGGGAATGATTCTAGTAACTGGGAAAGAACCCAACAATAAAGAGTGAATTCACTGTTGGAGTGGTTATAGCATAACCGAGGAAATCTGGGGCAATCCCAGTTAGTGCCGATGATAACACGTAGCGCTTGTGCGTGCTCTCAAGAACTTGAGCATTTTCATAATCATCAAGGTTTTACCAACATCCGTGTCAAGGATCCTGGCAACACAACTTGCTACCATGATGAATGATGATGGATGATGCAGATGCAAAGGAAGATAACACTTCTCAGATTTCATCTTAGCGAGGCCAAGGGAATAGAATCTGGATGATCGACCGAGAGACATTTAGCACTCCGCTTCTAATGTTCTCTTTGATGTGCTAGCGTAACCCATTCATAGATATGGTTTGATAACTAGAACATCAAGTAAAAGGTCGGACTTTGGGAGCAATAGAATCCATAAGGAACAGTTACGGAGGTAAATCCTACGAAATCCCTATGGGGAGGTGGCCAACTTCCTCAAACAAGATACTATAATAATAGGTCTTCCGGCTGGGTGGTGTTGGCCACGACATCCACTTTACCGGTTATCGAGAGACCGATATTATAGTTCTTGGGAAATGTTCCAAACCATCATATCTACCTGAGATTCAGATCTGGTTGGTGTCAGGATATTCCAGACTCATCGAGTCTAGGAAGAAAAATGAAAGTTTGCAACACAAATCGACGAGATGACGTTGCGGGATTCTCGGGAGATGAACTACGATAGCAAGCTCCAAAACATGAGCTGGTTCTGCTACAAACATGTGAACACGCTGTCCCAGACAAGCATGACCACGTGGTAGTCTTATCATAAAACACTACCGAGTTCAGGTGGGGAACCATCAACGAGGATATCAAAATCCTTGCATAAGGTATACTCTTAAGAAGGAACTTCTTCTCCTTGAACAAATCAATCAGTGGCTTGGTGTGCTAGGGATACATATAGATTGAAGGTTGCAAGTCTTCAAACCACAGAATTCTTCGCACATGTGCATGACTGACTTGCGATGATTCCAGAGGAAACAACATTGACTTTCTCGAGTCCACGGCGGCAACTTGCATCAAATGCACATGAACTAGAGGAAGTCACTTCTTTCATCAAACAAATACTTCATGAGCTAGCATGAAGAAAATGCTTTCAAAGTTTCCAACACTAGCTTAATGTCCAACAAAATTATGGAGGGGATAAGGATGTTGTCAATGGGCTCAACAACAATTCATCTGGGTTTCCTTTTAAAAGGAATTCCATAGTTGAGTGAACAAGTGATAGCATTGGTCAGACCCAAAAGTTATAATGGTGTATGCTCGAGGGATCAACCACGAGTAAGACAACATTACGAATATCGTTGGTTCTGGTCTGATTGGATGATAGCCCATACTCCAATCAAAGGTTAGATGAAATGATAGGTCCAGCAACTGATCACAGGGACCAATCGATGAAGATATCATCTTTCTTCAACACACACTACACAAGAATATCCCTTTGGAACGAACTAAGTCAGACAAGCTTTTATCTTCCAACTCTCCAAGTTGTTGTCCAGCTTAACCAACTAGCTCAGGGATATCTAACACCGATTCTTGGAAAGAAGGTGGTTCATAAGAAACCAACTTGATCACGGGCTCAACATAACGGTCAGGTGACGACCTGGTGATACTTCCGAGAAGACATTCAGAAAATCACGAACCACCGGTATGTTACTAAGCTCGAGAACAATCTCGCTTTTGAGGGCAAGACGATATAATCAAATGAGTGAGGACTTGACAAGATCCTAACTCATCAATCGAAGGGTGCACCAAAATAAGAACTAGGTAGCACGATAAGTCTTAGAAGGATGATTCAAAAATCAACATGCTAAGAATGAAATTATTATCCTTTAACTACCAAGCAACGAGGTTGCTGGGAGTATTGATTTCACACATCACAATTCATTTGTCGGTATTCCGGTTGCATCAACACGAGGGCCGAGGAATGACTAATGATGGTGAGAAGTATCACTGTACCAAGAGTTCATAGGATGGTGTGCAATTCTTATAACAATCTCGATATAGAATAAGGTAATACTCCAAGGTAGAACAGAACCAAAAGCTGGATTGGCATTTGATCTGCGGAATACAACTACTTTGACCCAATCCTAGATATGGACGAGGTACTGGAGTTTGTTTCTCCAAGTCATTCAGGACAGAATGGCTTGACGGACCACAAGAGTAATAGGCATCGATAAATGAACACACGCATACTCTTGACTATCAATTGATAGACGAAGGTCAGAATGCAACTAAAGAAAACAACTCAAAGGAACATATAATTTTCTGAGTTGTGGATGCATAGATTAGTATGTCGAACCAAGTTCAACATATTTCTTCCGGATAACCCATGCAGAAAGGTAGAACTGGCAGAGTCACGATTTATGAATGGAGAACTCCTCAAGAATAATCCTGTTGTGATATTTCAGTTCAACGAGGAACTTCTGCCATAAGTAGTTCATGGTATTTGGAAGAAGAAGATACCACGGACTTCAAGGACTATCGCAAAGGTTACTAATATCCTAAAGGCACTAGCAATTACTATCAACATGAAGTAGGTAGAGTGAATCTCGGGTTCAGAACCCAGGAGTAGAATACCTACTACTAAGTAGCATCACGGAATGCTTTCGAGGATAAAGGCCAGAATCATCACACTGGGACACCAATCATGGCTAAATTACTAGGTGATCCCCTAAGACACCTAGGGTCATAATAATATCTCCAACATATATGCCAAGGTAACGGAGTACCTCAACTCGCTGATTAGTGTGGTTAATCTGGCCCATGGGAACATTGAAACAGGAAGAAAGGATTTGCAAATGCATCAGACTACTTAGAAACCTAGGATGACTCGGACAGCATAACGGCTGTAAATGCTCAGAAAAGATTTGAGACATTCACAAAAATGGTGGCATAACCACTCAGAAGCACAATATCAAGGTTTCGAGATCAATAATTAACATACAGAAGTAGTAGGAACTGAAACGAGGCTTAAGTCCAACAATCTATAAGTCTACGGATTAGTAACACGTGATCCTGATAGAAAAAAAAGAGATAGCCTAGTTCTTAATCCCCGTAGGAAAGATAAGATGACTCAGATCAGAAGGGCATGAGGTATAAGGAGTAAAAAGAGCCTTACGTTCCATCCCACAATCAATTCCCTTATATAACTAAAGAATTTCTAGACTCAACTTCGACCAGTTTGGCTTGGTAATCCTACAGGCAGTCAAGCTCTGATACCAACGCTGCCAGGACCCCGACTCAATGCCACATCGATCTAGCATGTAACACCTCATATCACTTTGCGGCCTCACGCACGGTATTCCCACGGGTGTCGCCTTACCTTTGCCCGGGACCGTTTGCGCCTTTTGGCTCACGTATATGATGATGTCGCTAGCATCCATATGATAAAGAGTCCGGGCTGACATGACTAGTCGTAAACCCAAAGTGGCACAGACTTACAGGGACAGGCATCCATGACCCAGCATCGAACGTGTCGGTCATCAGCGAGTGAATCCAGGCTGTAGCACTGGGCTAGTAGGACTCCGGTGAACCGGGCTGTAGCGGGCTAACAGGACTCCGGTATTCATCGCGTGACATTTCCCCGAAGGGACAGACACAGGAACGAAGAAGGACACATGCCGGCCAGCCTAAGTGTTCCGGAGCAGTAGCAAGCTACCATGGCTCGGTGGAAACACTAGGAGACATTTCCCGGTAAGAGAGGCTACTAAAGATAAACAACTAGATGGTCAGATCCCACACATACCAAGCATTTCAATAGCATACACACAATATGCTCGATATGTGCAAATACAACGTGGCATCACAACATGACTCTACGACACAAGTAATTTATGCAATAGGCTCCGAGAAGCGAGATATTACAAACATGGGTCTCATGACCCAACAATCAGAGCATACAAATCAAAGCACAAGCGGAAGCTATCATGTCTGAGTACAGACATCTATAAATGGAAAAGGCTGAAAAGCCTGACTATCTATCAGATCCTGCCGAGGCACAAGATCGTAGCTGAGGTAACAAGCTAAACGTCGAAGTCCACACGGAACTACTAGTGAGACTGAAGTCTCTCTAGAAAACATAAAATAGGCAAACGTGAGTACAAATGTACCCAGCAAGACTTACATCAGATCTATCTACATATGCATCATTATCAACAAGGGGGTGGAGGGGTTTGACTGCAGCAAGCCAGCTTTGACTCGGTGGCTGTCCTAAACTACGACTGCAAGTAACTCTTTTGAAGTGGCGCACACGAGTCCACATATTCACCATATCAATACACCACTATGGATCCGCTCCCGTCTCCCTACGAGAACGCCATCCATAGCACTCACGCTTATCTTGCGTATTTTAGAGTATCCACTTTCACTTGTCTATGAACTGATATAAGCAACCCAGAAGTCCTTTTCCGCGGACACGGCTATTCGAATAGATCATATTAACCCTGCAGGGGTGTACTTCTTCACACACGCTCTCACCACTTACCGCCGTTTACACGACATGTACTCGGAAACCTTCAAGCGGAAGCCCAACGTGGGTGTCGGCCATGGCCTGCCTAAACACTCAAGTCTCTAGTCCAGGTTTATCGCCTATTCGGGTTCCATCCATGAGGAGATCCGGCCGGAGTTTCGCTCACAGCCCCAAACGATGTGAACAGGGTTCCGTGACACCAAACGGGCGCCCGGTTTACCCGGCCACGTGCCTACCGCATCACAGCCCACCCCTACGGTCAGCGCTGCGCACGGCCTCCAGCATACTACAAACACCAGAAACTACTTGCAACTCCTGGACAGAGGACAAGGGTGATCAAGAAGCCGAGAGGGTCCATTGGTTTCGGGCCCAATGCGTGGTAGTAGCTGAATCATGGATCACAAACACAGAACTCAGTTCCTGAGGACGGCTACAATGAGACAACCCACCATGTACTCCTACATGGCCTCTCACCGCTACCTTTACCAAAACGTGTTCACACACTTAGCTCACACACA